>NW_025867623.1:0-1948 GCF_002878395.1 Capsicum annuum
TACTGTCATTTTTATTGTTGTTGCTGTTATTGCTGTTATTTTTTAATGGTTGTTATTATTGTTGTTATTGTTGTAGTAGTAGTTGTTGTTGTTGCTGTTGCTATTGTTGTTGCTGTTATTATTATTGTTGTTATTGCTGTTGTTGTTCCTACTATTGCTGATATTATTGTTGCTGTTGTTATTGCTGTTGTTGTAGTTTTTGTTGTAGTTGTTATTGATGTTGTTGCTGATATTATTAATATTGTTGTTGTTATTGTTATTGTTGTTGTTGCTGCTGTTGTGATGCTATTGTTGTTGCTACTATTATTTTTATTGTTGTTATTATTATTGTAGTTGTTATTGTTGCTGTTGTTGGTGCTGCTGCTGCTGTTGTTGTTGGTATTATTATTGTTGTTGTTGTTATTGTTGTTGCTGCTATTGTTCTTGTTATTGTTGTTGTTGCTATTATTATTAATGTAATTGTTGTTGTTATTATTGTTGTTGCTATTTTTATCGTTGTTATTATTATTGTTATTGATGTTGTTGTTGTTGTTGCTATTATTTTTATTGTTGCTGTTGTTGTTATTGTTGTTATTATTGTTATTATTGCTGTTGTCATTATTGTTATTGTTTTTGCTGTGGTTATTGTTGTTGTTATTGCTGTTGCTGTCGTTGTTGTTGTTTTTGTAATTGTTGTTGCTACGGTTGCTGTTGTTGCTATTGTTTTTGTTTTTATTTTTCTTTTTGCTTTAGCTATTGGTTTTGTTGTTTTTATTGTTATTATTGCTGTTGCTGTTGTTGCTGTTGTTGTCATTATTGTTGCTGTTGTTATTGTTGTTGTAGTTGCTGTTGTTGCTGCAATTGTTGTTGTTGTTATTTTTGTTATTATTATGATTATTGTTGCTGTTGTTGTTGTTGTTGTTGTTGTTGTTGATGTTGTTGTTGCTATTATTGTTGTTGTTGTTGCTGCTGTTGCTGTTGTTGTTGTTACTATTATTATTATTATTTAAATTAGTCTTATTTTCCTGTTATACACCTTTAAGATAATTTACGGATTTAGTTGGCATCAGAAGATAGGAATAGGTATATAGTAACAACAAGTTGTTGTAACTTTAAGTTTACAGTGCTGAATATCAAGAACATAATAAATTAGAGACCAACAAATGTGACACTATCATGTTCTTTCACTTTCGTCTCTTTGATTTGTGCTTGATATGTATTTTGTCACAGGTTTTGAAGGACAACCATTCTATGTTGCTGGAAAAAGCAATGGAACTGTATTCTTTGTGGGACGACGATTACCTGATGAAAGTCTACAAAAACTATGTTGTCTTTAAGTTCACATTGCTTAAAAGTTGATCACTATCTTTCTGTTTCTCTTTGATGATTAAATGTTGATAAGTACTTCATTAAGTGTTATGTATTTTGATATTAATAGCTAGAAATACATTGGTTGAGTCATTTAATTTAATTACTACATGCATGAAGCAATATCAAATTAAGAAACAATTTCTCTACCTCCACGTGGTTGGGGTGAAGATCTGCATGCATTTATCCAGCCCTATAGCAGATAATACAGTCTCATTCATTTCTAAACTTCGATTAAGAAATCAATAAGACTGGACCCAGACCCTAAGAACTAACCCAGGTTGTCTATTTTGACCCACTTTTGTTTGGTTTCTAAGTCCAGTGGTTGACATATAGACACTGAGACAAGGTTAAGAGTTAGTGCAGCGGTTGAGGGGACGCAAGAAATTATGTTGACTATATTTTTTGGCTTAATATATATCAACCCTTTAAATTTGTCGTGATATTTCATTAGACACTCGAACTAAGTCTGTTTCAATTGAGCACCTCAACTCTTAATAAATATATTTCAATTACACTTTTGACTTAAATTTTAAGAAACAATTTGCGCATATTTTCATTCATCTATAAATAGTTAAATTAACCACATAAAATATGTCAT
>NW_025867624.1:0-2197 GCF_002878395.1 Capsicum annuum
CTACGACTATATATAACCTGACAAAGAGACTGCTAAAAAAAGAATGATCAATATACCATTGTATTTGTCTGAGTTTGTAATGTGAACGCCTTTACTTAGACCTTTGTCTGAACCCTTGAACTCAATGAATCACAATATTTTGAACCCCTCTGACTGTTGACTAAGTTTAGGTGGCACTTAATTGGTGAATTGGAACAAAATGTGTGCTTTCACGCATATAAAGCATGTATGCGCATAATTTTTAACTAAAAATAATTTAAATAAAAGCCACTCCTTTCTTCTTTATACACCCCCACCCCACCCACCCACTCGCCATAATTTCATTACCCTAAACCTCCCCACCATAGTGTGGACTATGGTTACCGCACATTGGAAATAGATTCTCTCACTTCCTTAGTTTTAAATTGATTAATCTGTTTTGACTTGATATAGAGTTTAAGAAAATAAAGAATCACATGATTTAAATTAAAATATATTGAATATATCAAAATATCTTTAATTTTGTGAATTAAATGTAATTTGGCAAGAAAATTGAGAAAATGAAGAATCTTATGTAGGAGTGTGCTTCGGTTGGTTCGATTCGATTTTAGGTATTATCGATTTTGTTTATCGATTTTTAAATATGCTAAATCAATAACCAAACTAATAAGGTATTTTTTTATCAATTTTTTATTTGTCAATTTTTAGTCCTTAACAGTTCATTTTTCGGTTTAACCGATAAGAAAATATGCACAAAATTTTGTGAATTAAATGCGATTTGGCAAGAAAATTGAGAAAATGAAGAATCTTATGTAGGAGTGTGCTTCGGTCGGTTTAGTTCAATTTTATATATTATCGATTTTATTTATTAATTGTCAATTTTTAAATATGCTAAACCAATAACCAAACCAATAAGATATATTTTATCAATTTTAATTTGTCAATTTTTAGTCCTTAACAGTTCGGTTTTCGGTTTAAACGATTAGAAAATATGCACAAAATACAAATAGTAGAATATATATATATATATATATATATATATATATATAAAAGTAGGGGTAAAGTGTAATTTGGAATATTTTTATTGGGTTATCGGTTTACTCAATAACTCAATCAAAAAAAATCAAAACCGAATCAATAACTCAATAATCTTTTTAATAAAACCATTAAAAAATCGTTAACCCAATAAAAATAAACCAATAACTTTTTTATCGATTCGATTTATTGGATGGTTCAATTTTTGCACACCCCTAATCTTATGGTCTTAGGAGTAAAATAAAGTATCTTTAAGTGTATTAAAAATTCTTAATCTTTTTTTTTTTGTTAAAATTAAAGTGACTTGTTTGAGAAAATAAAAAATTTATAATCTTAAATTAAAATTTATTAAATGTATCAAAATATCTTTAATTTTGTGAGTTTAATGTGACTTGATACAAAATTTAAGAAAATAAAAAATCTATTCTTCCGTTCAATTTTAATTGGTCATCTTATCAAAAAGAAATGTCTCATATTAATTGATTACTTACTAAATCAGGATAGAATTAATTAGTTTCTTTTTATTTTACCTCTACAATTAATGGTATACATTAAAGGAAAAAAGATCAAATATGCCTCTGAACTTTGCAAAAAAGTTCAAATATACCCTCCATTACAAATTTAGTTCACTAATGCCCCTGCTGTTAGAGTTTAAGAGCATATTATACCCTTTGACAGTCAAATGATGTGCTGGAAATTTACAAAACCCCTTTCCTTTTTTTTTTTTAAAATATTAATTGCCACATAAATAAAATACTTACCACATCACAAAATATAAATCCACCCAACTCTTCTGCCCCGAAATTGACCCATCCCAAGATCCATTATTCGTTCTTTAACTCTTCATTCATTCTTTTATTTTCAATTGGTTTATCTTCATTCGCCGGCCTAAAAGTTACATCAGTTAAACCCAACAGTAGAAAAAAAAGTTCCTTCTTCTCTTTACAACTTTTTCTTCTTGCAGTATTAGAACTATAACAATGATTTCCTATCCAGTGGGAAATTGTTGAATTTTTATTTAAATTAAATTAATAATTATAAGTTTTTGTAAGAGGTGTCTTTTAAATTTAAGGGTGTATCCTTTTAATTTGTATCTTTTTTAAAAAAGTGTGTGTTTTTATTATTTTATTTTCAACATCCCTATTTAAACCCAATTACTTATTTCTAACGTAACTTTTTTACA
>NW_025867625.1:0-1770 GCF_002878395.1 Capsicum annuum
ATATATATTATGTCAGTTTGATTTGGGTTCGGTTTGACTCTTTTTTGTTAACACCAAACCAAACTAAGAATGGTCGATTTTTTTTCAAACGCCAAACCAACCAAACCAAACCATAATTCAATTTTTTTTCTTGATTTGGTTTGGTTCTTCGATTTGGTTTAACTTGATGGTTTGATCTGTACACCCCTACTCATGACCATGCATACCACCCTAGTTGAGGGATGAACTATACTAATAGGTAGAACAGTTTGAGCTGAAGGAATAACCGCTCCACGACCAGGGCACTCCCTCGAGAAGTGATCAAAGCTCCATAACCATAACATTCCCTAGGTGCTAGACTAAAACCAAAAGATCTGACTGACCCAAAATAACCAACACAACTGAAATAGCCAAAAGGCACACCCCTAAATAACTGACCACGACCCTAGCTAGGACGATTACTAAAGCTAGACTGGCCTCTATCAGTAATCTAAAGTGATGCCTGAACAGGCCTGCTAGGCTAACCTTGATGCTGAAACAGTTGACGTGGAAGGTACCTACCTTGAGAACCGCTACCTCTAAATTAGGAACTACTATGGCTCCTACTAAGTCTTTCTTGATGTCGCGACCTCTTATCGGTGCCCCCTTGCACCTCATGATACATCTTCTACATAAGAAAAGCATGATCAGAAACCTAAGAAGAAAACCTACTAATAGCAACCAAACTCTGTGTAGACATGCAAAGGGGTCTCAAAACCCTAACAAAGTAACAAACCCTCTCATACTCAAAAGTCAGAATAGAGGTAGCATGTCTAAACAACTTATAAAAATGATCCTCATACTCTATGAAAGACATGGATCCCTGCTCCAACCTCGAGAACTGATATGTCAAATGATCCCAAAGGCTGCGAGGCATGTACTTCTTCAAGAAGATCTCGGGGAATTGAGTCCATGTTAAAGAAGAATATTCAGTTGGGTTGGAGTCAAGATAGCCTCTTAATAACCCTTAAAATTATACTCAAAATTGGGTGTAAAGTGATTGTAGTCATTATATTTACCCAATGAAGAGTCGGGGTCGAATCCACGCAGAGTGAAGACGTAAATTTCAAGACCTATGAGTGTTGGTAGTTAACTATATGTTAACCCATAGTGCAAAGTAAAACCACATATAAATATAAATGGGGGATTTGATTAGAGTAATTTTGTAATAACAATGTGTGAACACTATTACGCAATTGAAATATCAAAAGGTGTAAACAAATAAAGAGAAACCTTGGGGTTATGCAATCCTAAGTGGGAGTCATGTATGGGATAATGATAATTTATCCAATTTTTAGTTACGAGTTACGGGTAGGTTAGATTAAAGGGTATTGGTGCTAATATTTCAATCAAACACCAAATCTCACAAGTATGTTCTTTTAAACACCTTACAAGTGTAGAAAATTTTGAATATATTGCCTCAATTATTATCCTTATTTCTAAGAGATGCTATTAAATGAGCTAACCTAAGTTATTGTTTACAATTGTTCCTCACCTATACCCCTATTTCAAGGATTATATGGGTTCCAAGGTAATTGGGGTTTGCAACCCCCAATTCTCAATTAAACTTCGAATAAAGGAAAAACCCATCACAAACAATTAATTAAATGGAAAAATAATCAACACCCATGCATTAAACACCACCTAATCAAGCATAACCCCAAGAAATAAATTTAAATATTCATGAAAATAAGGAAAAGATATATACTAAATTAGCATTCAATTCATCCATGGAAGGAAAAAAATGTATTC
>NW_025867626.1:0-1755 GCF_002878395.1 Capsicum annuum
AAAATTCCTGAATTTCAAAAGGAGAAGTTTCCTAATCTCAGTGATGATTTCAAGGTTTCAGGGAAAATCTTGGAACACATCAACGACAAGCTTTCCAAATTTAAAATCTCCGAGAAAGCTGAGTCTAGCCAACAGAGAGCTGAGTCTAGTAATAAAAACTCTCTTGCTAAACTTACCAGTGATCATTTTTCTACTAGAAAAAATTATTACAAAAAACCTTCTCCTCCAGACATTCAGTTTGAAGAAAACCCCTACCTTTCGACCTCCAACCATGACGGTCGCGGAATAACAGAATGGAATGTAGATGGTTTGGCTGAACACCAGATCTACAACAAACTCCACGAAATGGGAGTTGCCATTACCGCTTACAAAATCAGGGGCGCTACAGATAAAGAAGCCGCCACCATGATAGTATCTGGTTTTACTGGCATGATTAAACATTGGTGGGACAACTACTTCACCGATGATGTCAAAAACCTGATCTATAGTGCCACAGCCGTTGAGACTGTAGTTAAAACTGAAAATGGCCAAGAAGTTCTTGAGCAAATTGCAAAAGAAGACGCTTGTGCCACTCTCCTATACCACATAGCAAGACATTTCATAGGAGAACCCAAATTGTTCTAAGATAGGAGCCTAGAGATCCTTAACAACCTCAACTGCAAAGATTTAGCAGACTTTCGTTGGTACAAAGACAGCTTCCTAGTAAAGGTTATGATTTGACCTGACTGTAACAACGATTTTTGGAAGGAACGCTTCATAAGTGGTCTCCCTTCCCTCTTTGCAGAAAAGGTCCGAACAAAAATTAAGGACAGATTTGAGGGAAAAATCCCTTATGATATCCTAACCTATGGTGACTTGATCAGTTTCATCACCACAGTAGGAATAAATCTATGCAACGATATCAAGCTTAAGAAACAACTTAAGAACGATAGTAATTCCAAGTATGGACTGGGAACCTTTTGTCAAGACTATGGATTCACCAGCCCCAGCAAAAAATACAAGAAAAAGATTACCAAATCTCGCACAAAGACTACCTCTAGTAGGAAACCTTTCAAACGAGATCCTTATAAACCTAGTAGAAAATCCGCCAAACGGAAAACCTCGAAAGATAAAGATGCTTGTTGGACTTGTGGCAAAACCGGCCACCGAGCAAAAGATTGCAAGTCCAAGAAGAAGAAGAAGATAAACCAACTAGATCTCTCTGAAGAGAGTAGAGCCAGTTTATTTTCTATAATGGAAGACTCGCCAGAATCTTCTGAGTCCTCCTACACCTCTTCAAGTGAAGACTACAGCGATGAAGAATTCATCAATGCTGCTTATGAGTCTGATCAATCCCAGTCTGGTCCAGAATGTACTTGCAATAGTACTTTCTGCACTTGCACCAGGAGAACTGTTAATGTCATTTCAGGAAATCCTAAAGAAATCCTATTTGACATTATAGAACATATCCAAGATGACGAGGCTAGAAATAAATATCTTCTAGAACTCAAGCGATTAATGCTTTCTCAAGAAGAAAAACCCCCTAAACCCATTATTCAGCCTTTCAGCATTAAACAGGTTCTGTCAAGATTCGACAAACCTACAGAACCTTCTATTGCTGATCTCAAAGGAGAAATCTCCATCCTAAAAGGAGAAATCAAAAATTTAAAGATTCGACTTGATCAAGTAGAACTCAACGTGCTTACAGATCAAGTCCTAAAAGATATTTCTCCTCCAGAAAAGATTTCTCCCCCAGGGTCTCCAAAGACTTTCCCG
>NW_025867627.1:0-1086 GCF_002878395.1 Capsicum annuum
AAAATATATTGATATAGGCGCGTAATTTCGCCTATCATCAGAGATGAACCAAGTGAGAATGTACTTAATGAAGAGAATCCAAGACGTAGTACACGTCAAAGAACTTCTACTACGTTTGGATTAGATTTTGTAACATTTCTCTTTGAAAATGAGCCTCAAACATTTAAAGAAGCGATGTCATCGTTAGACTCATTCTTTTGGAAAGAGGCAGTCAATAGTGAGATTGATTCAATCTTAAGCAACCATACATTGGAATTGGTTGATCTTCCTCCAGGAAATAAATCTTTAGGTTCTAAGTGGATCTTCAAAAGGAAAATAAAAACGGATGGTACTATTGACAAATACAAAGCAAGACTTGTAGTAAAAGGCTTCAAGCAAAAAGAAGGCCTTGATTACTTTGATACATACTCTCTAGTAACAAGGATAACATCGATTCGAATGTTAATTGCCTTGGCTGTGGTATATGGTCTTGAAATCCATCAAATGGATGTGAAAATCCACATTCTTAAATGAGGAATTGGAGGAAGAATTTACATGGAACAACCTGAGGGTTTTGTGGTTCCAGGAAAGAAGAATAAGGTGTATAAACTTATTAAGTCATTGTATGGACTAAAGCAAGCACCTAAACAATGGCATGTGAAGTTTGACCAAACCATGTTGTCAAACGGGTTCAAAATAAATGAACGTGATAAATGTGTTTATATTAAAGACACTCCAAATCACCAAGTCATTGTGTGTTTATATGTAGATGATATGTTGATCATTAGTAGAGACATTTCTGACATAAATGCAACGAAACGAATGCTCGAGAGAAAGTTCAATATGAAAGACCTTGGAGTTGCGGATGTGATCTTAGGTATAAGAATCCATAGAACTCCACAAGGGTTGGTATTGTCACAGTCTCATTATATCGAAAAGGTACTTGACAAATTCAAGTATATGAAATTTGGTATTGCTAAGACTCCATTGGATGTGAGCTTTGCACTTCGAAAGAATAAAGGTGAAAGTGACTCACAATTGGAGTACACAAGAGTATTGAGATGTTTAATGTATATAATGAATTGTACACGACCAGATATAGCATGC
>NW_025867628.1:0-3785 GCF_002878395.1 Capsicum annuum
TTGGGTCCAAACGGCTAGTTTGACCTTTTTTATTTTAAAAAAAATTATATTTAAAATTATTTTTAACCCCAAAAAAATTCCTATAAATACCCTACACTTTCAAATCATTTTCTACACAATTTTTCATTCTCTCAGTTCTCATTCTCTCTCAAATCTCAATTCTCAAACATTCTATATATTTAATTTCCTAAAGTGCTCACTTTAATTTTTTAATTTTGCGATTACAAAGTACGAATGAAAGTTTCTAAAGTCGCAACCTTTGGATACTTCCAAAATTTGGTATTGTCGTTCCATCTCTTACGTTTAATTTTTAATTTGTGTATTAATTATTGAATATTTAATTTTATTATATTTGTGTATTTTAAATTTTTTTAGTTTAATTTATATTATGGATAAATTAAGAAACCTCACCACCAAAGGTGTTAAATTTTTTTATCCCAGAAGCGGTAGTGGTAGTAAAAAGCGAATTATTAGCGATAGAGATACTTCAAGTAGTAGATATACCCGTGTGCCTCCGACACTGCTTAGTCAACCTTTTGAGGAAGAAGTAGGTGTACCTTTAGGTGTAGGTGCCCAGGATATGGATTATGTAGAAGCTCAGAAAAATTACGGTATAGAAGAAGAAAATGAAGTAGATGCAATTAACTTAGACGAAAATGATGAAAATATTGGTGAGACACCCGCAGTAGAAAATGCTAACATTAGATCTGAATCGGTTAATCTCCCTCCCCGTACCCCAAGAGCTCGTAAAACAACTAGTATTGCATGAAAATTATTTGAACGTATATCAGATACTGAGGTGCAATGCAATATTTGTCAACAAATATATAAGCATAAAAGTGGAGGCAAGCAAGGGGTACGGGTACGTTAATGAGACATATAGGTGATGTTCACGAAAGAGAGTTAAAAATTGCATAAGGTGGTGAGGCTGTTGGTGGGCCCACACAAACTAGAATGGACCCAGCAACCGGCCATGTAATGAAGAAGTATAATAAATTGAGGGATCGGGAAGAAATAACTAAAATGGTAGCTGTGGGTTGTTTGCCTTTTAGTTTTCCTTCTTCTAATGCCTTTATTCATTTTATTCAAACAATTTATAATCTTATGTTTAATGGTATTCCTAGAAGTACTTATCGGGCCGATAATTTTAGACTTCATTCACAATATTATTTTTATTTATTAACATTGTTAAAAAATATTCAATGTAGAATGTCCCTAACTTCTGATCTTGGGCGTGCTGTAAATAAAAATGATTATTTAACTATTACTTGTCACTGGATAGATAGTAGTTTTGTTATGCAAAAACGTACTCTTGCTTTTTTATATGATGAAGATAGTAAACATATTGGAGATTTTATTGCTGATTCGATTGTTAAAGTTATAGAATTTTATGGTATCGAAAATAAAATCTTATGTATTGCTTTTGATAATACTTCTAACAACAAGACTGCTATAACAAAATTAAAATCTAAGTTATCTCCGCCGTTACCTGAAATTTTTCATATTAAGTGTGCATATCATATATACAATTTAATTGTAAGAGATAATCTTGAGTTTTTTGAGTTTTATATTGAAAAAATTCGGCTTGCCGTTGGTTTTATTCAAGGAAATAATCATAGAAGTAGAATTAGAGATTTTAAACTTAAATGTGAACAAAATGGACCTACACCGATATTAATGCCTGAAGAATGTGATACTAGATGGAATGCTACGTATGATTTTTTAAAAACTTGTTATAAATAAAAAGTTCCTATTACACTATCTTTTAACCAATATTGTGGTTCGTTTGCTGATTCTGCTGATTACATGTTACATGATTCTGATTGGGTTGTAATTAATGATCTTGTTAAGTTCTTAGAAAAAATTTATATAGCTACGGTTGAATTTTTCGGTGTTTATTATCCTACTGTTTGTAATATTTTGGCATATATAACCGATATTTCTGATTTTCTCAAAGAATATAAAAATAAAGAAGGTTACAAAGATGTTGTTGGTGCCATATTTGCTAAATTTTAAAAATATTTTTTTTCGATTCCCCCTATTTACTTGGTTGGTGCTATGCTAAATCCTTATATGAAATATAATACTATGTGTCACTTTAGTACTCTTATTTATTCTAATTTAGAGATAAATACTAACAATGATTCTCAACAAGTACAACCTGATTTGTGGACGGCTATGGGTGATTCGAATGAATACATAGATAAATTATATAATCACTATGCTGATTTAGTTGATTTAGCCGTACCTACTACTATCACTCCAACTGTCGCTCCTCATCCTCCCGAGGAGCCATCATCTTCTAAAAGGCTGGCACATAGTGATTTTCCTGATCACTTTCATGATTTAAATTGTTGGAACAGTGTCGAGGAGGGACCTTACACATCAACTTATCTGGAAGAGCTTAAGTATTATCTTTGGTCGCCGCTAGAGGATCGCAGATGACGGATCAACGCGTAGGATTGGTAGAGGAGTAATGAAACACAATATCCTGTGCTTTCAAGATTAGCTAGAGATATCTTGAATATTCCAATGTCAACCGTTGCATCGGAGAGCGCTTTTAGTCAAGGACGACAACAACTTGGAGACAACCGTCATTCATTGGGAAGCAATGCAATGAATGTTCTTGTTTGCCTCAGAGATTGGATTAGAGCCTAACAAAGAAATCAAGGAATGAAAGCGGAGCTGAACAACGAGCAGAGACTTGAAGAAATTATGACTTCACGGGAGAACTCAGCAGAATCAAGTCCAATGCATGGTTTTGCCCCCGTTGACTTTGACTATCCAATGCAAGTTCCCGTTAATATTAACATGAATGAGTTGGAGAAAATGATACAAAATTTGTAGATTTTTCATTCATGTAAATTATAAATTTTGGATAATTTTGCAATAAATAAAATTCAACATTCATTCATTCCTTAGTCCTTACTTTGCAATTTTATCCATTTAATGATTTAAATTGAATTTCTAGTTTAAATTAAAAACTTAGTTTTAATATATTATTAATTTACTGTTAAGTATTATACTATTATTAATTTATTATATTAAGTAGCATATGTTTTATTTAAAATAGTGTATATATATGTATATATTTTCAAAAATAGTATATATTTAACGTATACATATGTATATGTTTTATAAATTAGTATATAACTATATGTATAGTGTGTGTATATATTATAGTATATTTTATTTAAAGTAGGACATATATATTGAATGATACGTATATATGTGTATCTTCTATAGACGTATATATTTAATGTATACATGTGTATATGTTTTAAAAATTAGTATATAACTATATATACGTACATAAATATATTGTACTACATTTTATTTAAAGTAGTAAATATATATTGAATGGTACGTAAATATGTATATATATCTTCTATAGACATATATATTTAATGTATACATGTGTATATGTTTTATAAATTAGTATATAACTATATATATAACTATTGTAGTGTATATATATTGTAGTATATGTTTTATTTAAAGTAGTACATATATTGAATGGTATATATATGTGTATATATCTTCTATAGATGTATATATTTAATGTATACATGTATATATATATTTTATAAATTAGTATATAACTATATATATAGTGTGTGTATGTATTGTAGTATATATATTGTAGTATATTTTATTTAAAGGAGTATGTATCTATATTGAATGATACGTATATATGTGTATATATCTTCTATATACATATATATTTAACGTATACATGTGTATATGTTTTATAATATAGTATATAACTATATATATATATATAT
>NW_025867629.1:0-1055 GCF_002878395.1 Capsicum annuum
GTACAATGAATATTCATTTACCATCTGTATTAAGCAGAAAAAAATAGAAGCTAGCAATAGAGTAGAAAGTGCAACATAATCTAGATATCAAAACAACATGATTAAATCTAACCTTTACAGAAAAATTCCTTAAAGCTCGATCGAACAATATAAAAAATAATAGATAATAACATAATAGAAATTATAATAAAACAATACGATAATCGATAAATCAAAATAATAAAATTAAATCTCAAACATGTGTATTTTAATAAGGTACAAAATACCTTATCATTAAGCCAATGCCTCTCAACCAGCTCTTTCTCCTGCAAAAGCCGCGATTGAACAAGAAGCCTGATAATGTGATAATTCAGTCTCCAAGTCACAGACCCGCACTTCCTTATTTGCAACAAAATCACTTAAGTTAATTATCAAACATAAAAAATATGTAAACAACTGGAAAATCAATATTCTGTTGAATTAAAAAGAATGATTTGATTTAATGCATGAAGATTGATTATATGATCACAATAGAAGTTGTTTGTCTTTTAATTGGTGTAGCTGGTTTGAAACAGATAAATTGTAATGCTGCTCCGACCTTCACCTCATCAAAGGAAAAAAAAAAGAGGACGCACAACCAAAGGTTGATGATATACCGTAATAGTGTGCAAAATTTAGCATTCGCCTTTTATATTATTAGTTGATTAAAAAAACCCTAATTCTAATTATATATATCTTTGTATTTTAAGATTCCTTAATTATTAATTATTAGGACTCCTAAAATAAGTGAAAAGACTATTTTATCTTCTATGGAGATTTTTAATAAAGGGCAAAAAGTTCAAACGTGAATTATAAGGCCCTTCACACTTTTAAGATTATATATATATATTATTTACTATAACGAAATATGTCATATGTGATTTGATTTTAAATTATTCTTTCAATTTAAATATAATATTTTAAGATAAATATGAATTGTGTTTGAAAAAAATAATGATAATGAAGAACTTATCTTCTTTCAATAAATTAATATGTTATTTGAGTTTGAATGATAGTTGAAATCGAATGAAATTCTA
>NW_025867630.1:0-3814 GCF_002878395.1 Capsicum annuum
TGAGTACATGAGTCATGAGTTGTATGACCTCAATTCGGAGTTCATAGCATATGGAATGTGATTCTGACTACTGAATGAACTGGAACTCCTCATTTTGGAACTGGAAGAGTACATGATTCTCTATCATATGCATGAACATGACCTATGATCATGGAACTAAAATGTAAGGCATGAGTAGGTATTGGGATAGCTGAAAAATACTGAGATAAGAATGGGTTGAGTCCCACCCTCACTTTCTGATGTTCCATATCATACTGGCATTACTATTTGAATCTGAGAGTCTGACTTGGTTACTTGTTCTATCATCTCCCCCTTAGCTTTAAGCCATTATCTTAAGTTCGAGAGGTCCCTTACTTGACTCTAAACTGAACTACACTCACTGCACTCTGGGGTCTGGAATACGACAATACACACAATTAATATATCTTAACCCGAATGACCACACCTGAAAGTGGAAAACTCATTAGTAATATTACCTTCTGAGATACACTCTATCATTCTATAGCCCCAATAGTCATCATATGATACTTACATATTTAATAACTTCGGGTCTTCATGAGTATCCCCATAGTTAGAGTGCACACCATCTAGCACTTCAACTCTTATTTCTGTCAGTTCAACCTTCAAAAATTCAAACTTAGATTCTAACACTTAACATGGATATCACTAAGCCGTTGATGAATCATACTGCTTCCAACATAGCCTACAAATATCGCGACTCCAAAATTACATCTCTCTACTATGAGAATCAAGATCATATAAAAAGGCTCAACACTATCGATCAAAACTCCTTAACTTGGCTATTTAGAGCACCATATATCATCTACTAGTATTTCCCCACCTAGCAACTCAATGGTACTACTAGCCACACGCAACATGCAATAGCCTTAGAAAAATACTGCAACCTCATATCACCTTGGCATACTTCTACATCATACATACTACATCATACTTCATTACGAATCAAATAAACTTAAGCTCTTGCATATATTGTTCAATCCTATTAGATCACTTTCATATAACTAGTATCATTAACCAAGAAATCATCACATCCACCTTCATGGACATCAGCTGTTCAAACTTAATGTCTAGTGCTAAACATGATTTACCACCCAACATGATACACAATTCTCACAAAAAATTTATCATTAATGTTAAGCCACTATTATTATATCCATATTCTACATTAAATTCAATCCTATAGTCTAGCATCAATCATCCACCACCAATGAAGTATGCCACATAATATACTAGTCCATCAAATTGGGATATTCTATCCAAATACCTCAAAAATCTACTACATACCTTCTTACAAGTGGTACTAGTTTACAACTACCAACGAAAAGGAAGGTCCAGGGGGTAAAGTCACATAATAGACATGGTCAATTTGAATCTTATACTATAACCCCAATTCGATCTTCTCTATATATTCTATTTTCTCACATCTTACTTACTTACCCAATCATACATTTAGACTGCCTTCAATTTCCACAAACAACCATGAGTTTATAGTTATAATGTACTGGCTAATCTAGCCATTTTTATACTTCAAGCAAACAACAATTCACCTTGACTAATAACTCCTTCTCTACCTTCTACTAAACTAACATTCAAGGACATATCACTTCATTACCAAATAAATCTTATTCAAAAGGATTAGGCTATACATATATTCATTAAGTCGCCCTTACCACTTTTCTTGTCATTACACCTCTAAATACCCAGTTCCAACCAACACAAGAACAACAAGATAAACAACAAGTTGCTAGTGAATCGAAATAGGCCTCACATGGCTTTACTAGACTTTGATTTTTGTGTTTTGAACAAGAAAATGAGATGAATGATAAGGCAACTATGCTAGTGAATTGAAAGAGCCCCACACGGCTTCACTAGACTTTTTGTTTCAAAATCACAATGATAACAAGATTACAAGAGATAAAAAAAATTTGACATACAATATTCAATGACTTATGAATACACATCTTACTCTGTATAAATAAGGATCTGAGCCAAACACTTCCTCCACGGAATAGCATACAATCAGCAATTGTCCCTACCACATTAGTCTATTACTATAAAATGGCAAATCATTCTCAATCAACGATTTTTCAACTAGAATAAAATTTATTTACACAAGAGCCACCCTCACCCTGACTTCTAACTTTGTAACTTCATATAACCAACTTCTTGGTCTAATATCACTACCAATAGATCATGACACCAACACTTTAACTTATACTACATTTGGGTGGAAATACAGTTCCAACATTCTGCTATACCTCATTCCCCCTTAAGCATTACATTTACAACATAAATTTTTGAAAAGGGCTGAACACCCTTAATACCACAGACTGAAAAGCACGATTTCATCAAAACCAAAGTTTACACTAGAATCAATACACTTTGAAGAACTAACGGACTCTTCTCAGCCCTTGCAGAATTTCAAAAATATCATATGGCTCAATTAGGAAGACCACACCATTTAGACTCTAAAATTCTGCACTTGAACACCCCAATAATGAGATATATCTGAGCACATCAAAGTAAGGAAGGAATTGGGATGACTGTTACTTTCATATAGGTGACACCATAGAATGAATTAGAGTATGAAAGAGGAACATTCTGAATCCATAGAACAAACTAGAACATGAAGAAAGAGAGACATTCCTAAATGTCTTATAGCCTCCTGCTTATAAGTGTGGTGTGCTACACACCCATAAACAAGACTCTACCTGACACAATTTCGTAGAAACCCTGGGACCATGAATCGTGCGCTGATACCAAGCTTGTCACGACCCAAACCAAGGCCCTGGCCGTAACAGACATCCCAAACCATGAAGGCCCGAGAGCCCTTCTAACTTGTAATTATATACACCATTCATATATAATTAGGAAATACGGAAATATGATCTACTACAGAAACATGGTCATAATCTAAATTTATTTTAACAATGAGGAATAAAATCTAATATCAACTAAACACCATCTGAAAACCGTCTGCGAAATCTCTACTACATGATCAAATAACAACTGTCTGAAAACTGGCACAAGGCCCCCAGTAGACCAAAACTATAATAAATAATAATTGTCTAAAAGAAACTTGGCCTTTTGAAATATAGACGGCTTACCAACTGGTACCCTTCACTCCTTTCTAATGAAATCTATTGCTTATCAGGACCCCTAGACTGTGCCTCAGAACCTGGAGGGAGGGGGGGTCAATACAGATGTACTGGTATGCAAAGTAATCCAAAATAAAGCTTGTATATATAAAATAGTTGGAGAGCAATTCATTCATGAAATAGTTTTAAAACACATGGGTACTTTTTGAAAGTCATAAATTATTCTTGTTAATGCAATATCTGATCTTTGCATTACTTCTGGGCTAAGTGGTACTCCCCTACAATTTTGATATTCCACAGGCAGTATGGAATCCGACTTTGACTCAGCGGGGAAGCCCCGAACTCGAGTGTGCCATAAGGGTTGGAGTTTCTGATTCTGATATGCCACACGACACTAAGCCAACATAATATAAATTACTTGGATCGGCAAATAACAGCTTTGGGCAATGATTTGTCTGAACTCATGTCTTCTTTGGGGAACCACCTAACATCTATTTATGCCCAATTTTATCTTATTCTGAATCATGCATTATTCAAGTTTCAACATCTGAAAATTCTGACTTCAAACATGCATTCTATCCTGTTCTGAATTACCATGTCATAATCTGAATTGGTGTCGTCACACCAAAACTTGCAAGTCCTCTTTTATGAGCCATAATGTATCATGCATAATTCTTTCATTAAAACACAGTTTA
>NW_025867631.1:0-1058 GCF_002878395.1 Capsicum annuum
TTTTGAGTTATTTTAAGGGTAATTAAGTCTTTTAACACTCCTTACACGTCCCTAAACTTAACCCTAAGAAATATATAGCTTCTAAACATATTACAACCCTATTATCATCTCAAAGTTCATCATCCAAGAGCCCTAAAAGAGAAAATCAACTAGGGTTGTGTAACTAATCGTGAAGATCCAATTTCAAGGAAATTCCCCTATCAATTATCAAGAATCTTGCTTCTAAGGTATGCGTGAGTTGATTCGTGGACTCCTTTCGTCCATGAAGCTCAAGAACCATCTACTAAATTTTTGTATCATGATGTTTATGTTGTTGGTGGTTGATGTTCATGTGGTTGGAGTTTGATCATGCTTAAGATGGGATCTTTGTATGTTTATTGTGAGGATATGGTGGTATTTAACGTATAAATATGTTAAATTGGTGGTTGAATATTTGTAATCTTGATGAATCCACCTATCCCTAAGATGTGCATGTAAGGTGTTTGTGAAAATACCTAAGGGAATACAAATCATGCTTTTATGACATAATAAGTCCTAAATGACTATTCCATGTTCTAAGTTTATGTTCAACGTGATCCCCATGCTATTGTCTTGAATTGAAGAATTTGTATGAGATGCTCATGATATTGTTGAGATATGGAATGACCATGTTATTAAAGACATGCAAGTATATATATGTTGTGTGCATTCTCGATCATGTGATAGTTTGTTGAGAATCATTCTTATTATGAAAGCCTTACTTATAATATTGTGAATTGTGGACTCAAATCTTGTGATCAAGTCATGTCATGTGTTTCAGTTTCCTCCTATCGAGTCCTGGGGGTACTTGTACTCAAAAATTATAGCTATGTGCCTAGAGCCATGTTATGTTTCACGATATCTGAACTCAAGCTATGATTTTATAAACTTCAGTTAGTCATGTAACTCCAGAAAACCTCCTGATCTTAGTCAGTTGTCAGATATCAGTAACATTCTACCAGTCAATGGAATTCAATAAGATTAAGTCATGCACAGTTAGTTATTCATGTCCAGTCCCTCCAGATGGGAGTAGAGGTTAG
>NW_025867632.1:0-3620 GCF_002878395.1 Capsicum annuum
AGATGGCCAATAGAAAATGAAAAGTCATATTCTTTCTTAAGTAAACCGGATTGAGTCAAGAAGTTCAAATATAAGCCAGCATTGTGAGAGTTTATATCCTTCCACTCCAACGCTAAATCTAAAAGATTTTAACAATACGTAATGATTTATTTCAATAGTCTACTGAATGTAGTACCATATCTTCTTTGAACCCACACCAAAAAGCTCTACAATTTGTCATAAAACATCATTATTAAAAATGAAAACAAAGCAAAATGTTAACTATCTAGTTACTTAAAAGAGAAATAAAGAGAAGGCAAGAGAGAAGATAAGTAACCACATTTAGAATCTTAAATGTATAGAACTCTAATGTCTTACCTACAATAGTTATAGCTCAAAGTAAATCGCTGCATTATCTTTGTGTAGATTATGAAATTATTAAATTCAATCTAGGGTAATATTACATAAGAAAACTCAAAAGAAATAGACTCCATACACTGTCATTAAAACCGTACAATATAGTTATCAACAATGTTAGCGAATATCAAAGAGTGTTCTAGTGAAAAGTATGTTCTAGTAAAATCATATACTTTTTTGCTTAATCTGTTTGTCAATAGGATAACAAATGGTAGACTTAATTGAATAGCATTCGTACAACAAACTTTCAAACAAAAGAAAAAGAACAGAGGATCCAAAACCAACTGTTGTAACTCAACAAACTAATCTAAATATCAAAAGACTATTGTTTGTTCCAGAAAACTCATTTGTTTAGATTATAATGCGACTCTAAATAATTAGGGATTTGCTATTTTTGAAATTAGATAAGTTTCACTCTACTTACACATGCAATTTCTGGATGGAGGGGATTCAATAAAAACCCCTTAACATTAGATCAGCATTCGGCCACAAATTCTCATAAGGTATAACTAGGGATTATTAACATACAAGTGTAGTTAAACAGATGATTTTCATTGTTGATTGTTTCGGGTATACAACAGATAGACTTCAATCCACTTTATGCTTTACGGATAAGAGTTTTTTTTAGCAGAAAGACATGAGTAGATGAGAAGGGAATCACATGTAAAAAAGGTAACATACTGCCAATCTCTCATCGTTTTTAAACGATATTTTTGTGCCATTTACGAGTTTTTGTAAACATTATCTTTATATGGTGGAGCTATAATGTGAAAGGTTATTCGTGTTTGTAAGTTATTTGTCAATACTTTTAAAATGGAAATGAGAATTCATTAGCCAAAAGCAAATCAAAATATTTAAGTTAATGTTGATGAATTGAGACATTGGTTATGTTCCTTGACCTACCGCCCCGTACTGTGTAATGCAATTGTCCATCAGATACTTCGTTTCGTCTATTATTCAAATCATGATCTCATGTGCTAATTACACTAAAAAATCAACACCATTGAATACAAAATAAAACATAAATGCAGCAGGAAGATGATCTTGTATACATTAGCATCCAAAAATTCTCCATCAGAGAACTTTTTTTTCGACTTTATGGTACATTAGAACAAAACCGATCATGGTCAGTCATTTTAAAAGTACATTCATCGAAGACAAAGCCATAAAAGAAACAAAACATGGAATCAATAATACATAGCAGTACTAATGATGAAACAACTAATAAATAATATCTGGAATATTCAGTTCGGGATCTCAAACCTTCTTTAACAAAAAGCTTGACCAGCATCTGTTCGTAGCCCTACTTCCTTAAGAAATAAAAGTTCATCAGTTGGGTAAACATTGACCGCAAACATAATGTTTTCGCCTATTTTGCTTGGTAGTTTCAACAGTATTGAAAATTATATGTAGAAGAATTGGATCAAGGTAGTAAACTCCAACCTTCAATAGTAAAAATTGCAATGAAATTTCAATGATGCCAGAATTGAAAGTGACTTTGACAATGTCTGGCAGTTGGTGTTTCCATGAGAAAGAAGGCAACAAAGATGAGAAAGTTTCATTCTATCATATGTGAGATAGAGAACAGAGTTATTTATCAGTGGAAATGATTAAGAAGGACGGTTTTTATCCTACAGTTAATATGACATTTAATCTGTATTGACTTTTGGAATATATGCAGTTAAAAAAGAAACTGTCGATATTGATGGTTATTATTGTAATTGTGGGATAATTTAAAACTTACAAATTTATTTTAAGAATTTTTTTTCATCTTAGGGGTTTTGAAGAATGACCAATCGGCAATTTGCACAAATGCCATATATGCCCTACATGGATTAAGAATAGGTTTTTTCCTCTATTTTAAAATATTTATAATATTTATTAGATTATTTTTTTGATATTTAATTTTTAATTTGATTGTAATTTTTGACATGTAGATTTTTAATTTAAATGTGATAACTAATAACAGCCATAACTATATTTATTTTACTAAGTTGCCAAATGGCTTATTCATAGAATGCCAAGTGGCTTAATGAGGAGGTTTTATCGTTTCCTATTAATAATATATAGATATAGATATAGATATAGATGGTAATTTTTGACATTTAGATTTTTAATTTAAATGTAATAACTAATAACAGCCATAACTATATTTATTTTACGAAGTTGCAAAATGGCTTATTCATAGGATGCCAAGTGGCTTAATGAGGAGGCTTTATCCTTTCCTATTAATAATATATATATATAGATTACTTGGGCCTTAAATATAAATATAATAACTAAGCTCAATTATAACACCTTGAGACTTTTACTCACAAACAATTAATTAAGAGAAGATTGCGTTCAAGTCATATTAGTCAATTCTAATTGCCTTTCATTTTTAGCATAAGGTATTTGTTAATATGTCAATACACAAATAAAGGATAAATTTCAAGCATGCTATCAAAGTCAAATAATCAAAGATAATTCACTAAAGCAAAAACAAATTAATTTAAGATATTTACAGCTTTAACTATTAAGCAGTCTATTAATCCTTCGGTAATTAATGGTAGAAAAATAAATGGTTATCATGTGACCCTTTTTGAACACTTACAATTATTATTCTCAAAGAAGGAGATATTTTCTTAACTTGCTAAACATAGATTTATTTTTTGCACTTTTTCTTTTTGACTGTTAACATTAAGGATCAATTGATTAACTAGGGAGGACCTATTAATACCATTTGTAGGGGTGCGGATATAGGCAGATAACTAACTTATAAATAGGCAGATAACTAACTTATGAAATAGATTTATTATATATTTAATGAATCTATTTTTCTTTGTGCGTGGATATTTCTTAAATTTTGTTTCAATATCTTTTAATGATTTATTCTTTTCGTAAGATGTATTCATTAATTTGTTTGGTTTATTATTTTATCCTGTAGTAATTGCAGAGTTACAAATTTCTGTATAATAATTTATCCTAACTGTACTGTAATGTATATTTAATTCTAGATTTTCAATGTTATTTATTATTTTGTGTTGTTCTTCTCGTAGTGAGTTTTTTAAATTATATAAACTATCACATGTACTTTTTTCTAAATTTTCTAAGGTTTCTTCTATCCATATTAATTTTTCTTTTAGATTCTCCATTATTTTTCTAATTTGGTTTTTATAATTAATTTCTTTATTTAGATTATCTTGATTTTCTCTAGTTTTTCTAATATATTCTAACATCTCTTA
>NW_025867633.1:0-2046 GCF_002878395.1 Capsicum annuum
TTCACTTATTTATAATAGTAATAAAATGGTTACATATGCATTTATTTTTTTCCTTATATTTATTAGTTTAGTCCTCGTTTTTATGGTGCAATAAAATAGTTACACATGCATATTATGTTTTTCTTATACTTATTAGTTTTGTACTCATGTATTATTTTAATAATATTTTTATTTAGACCTTTGTAATTGAATTATACATGGTAGTATTTTTTTATAAATAGCTTTTTGTTACTTATTAAATGACTACCAAGGGTATTTTAGTAATTTTATGTATGGTGCAACAAGTGAAGGTTAAGGTGACAACCAAGGGTATTTCGATAATTTATGTATTATTTTAATAATATTTTTATTTAGAACTTTGTAATTGAATTATACATGGTAGTATTTTTTTATAAATATCTTTTTGTTTCTTATTAAATGAATACCAAGGGTATTTTGGTAATTTCATAGTGCAATAAGCGAGTGTTGGAGTGACTACCAAGGGTATTTCGGTAATTTTAGTCACCCCAACCTTCACTTATATATAGTAGTAATATCTTTTTGTTCCTTATTAAATGACTACTATGGGTGTTTCGTTAATTTAATGGTGCAATAAGTGAAGGTTGGGGTGACTACCACGAGTATTTCGATAATTTTAGTCACCCCGACCTTCACTTATATATAATAGTAAATAAAATGGTTACACATGCATATGATTTTTTCTTATATTTATTAGTTTTGTCCTCATTTTTATGATGCAATAAAATGGTTACACTTGCATATTTTTTTCTTATATTTATTAGTTTTGTTCTCATGTATTATTTTAATAATATTTTTATTTAGACCTTTGTAATTGAATTATACATGGTAGTATTTTTTAATAAATATCTTTTTGTTCCTTATTAAATGACTACCAAGAGTCTTTCGGTAATTTTATGGTGCAATAAGTCAAGGTTGTGGTGACTATCAAGGGTATTTCGGTAATTTTAGTCACCCCAACCTTCCCTTATATATAGTAGTAAATAAAATGTTTACACATGCATATATTTTTTTTCTTATATTTATTAGTTTTGTCCTCATTGTTATTTTAATAATATTTTTATTTAGACCTTTGTAATTAAATTATACATGGTAGTATTTTTTTATAAATATCTTTTTGTTCCTTATTAAATGACTATCAAGGATAATTTGATAATTTTGTGGTGCAATTAATGAAGGTTGGGGTGACTACCAAGGGTATTTCGGTAATTTTAGTCACCCCAACCTTCACTTATATATAGTAGTAAATAAAATGGTTACACATGCATATGGTCCTGTTCTTATATTTATTAGTTTTGTCCTCATGTATTATTTTAGAAATATTTTTATTTACACCTTTGTAATTGAATTATACATGGTAGTATTTTTTTATAAATATCTTTTTGTTCCTTATTAAATGACTATCAAGGATATTTTTTAATTTTATGACGCAATAAAATGGTTAGACATGATTATTGATTTTTCCTTATATTTATTAGTTTTGTCCTCGTTTTATGGTGCAATAAATGGTTACACATGCATATTAGGGCTGCTTATCGGACGGATCGGATGGATCATTACACTTAACAATTTGGCTTAACGATTATCGATTTTAAAATATACAAATCCACTAGCCAAGCGATAAGATATCGGTTGGTTCGATAACGGATAAATAATTATAGGGCGGTTATCGGACATCTACAATTCCTAATTGATTGCGTCTCAAAACTAGAAAACAAAACAGAATAGAACATTCTTTTCTTTTCACAGTGACACTGACAACAGAAATACTAGTGCTAAATCTCTTTAAAGCTTTGGCTACTGTGGAGTACTTTTGATTTGAGTCGGCAAAGCAAAGCAAAGCAATGAACAGGTTATGAGTTTTGACCTTTTGTACTTGAATAAATAATAACTTTAGTAGTTACTAGTTAGAAAGAACTTTACAATTTAGGGTTAATTAGGGATGGACTTTAGGTTAGAATTTAGATCCATTAGGTTAAATTAATATAATATAATATAATATAATATAATATAATATAATATAATATA
>NW_025867634.1:0-2569 GCF_002878395.1 Capsicum annuum
ACATCGTTGTATGAAAATTGTGTTGACCAACTTGTGTGTAAAACTTTCCCACCACTTGAGAATATGTGTGATGTGATTAATGAGTCTCAAGTGAGTGAAGAATTTGAAAATGTTGGTCAAGGAAAAAGGAGTTAACCCGTGATCCTATGTTGTTGTAAAGATTCTAATGTTTGCTTGGCTTATAGGGTTAATTGTGTGATTCACATATCTTTAAAACTTGATAATGATTCCTTAGAGAGTGAAAGTTCCAAATCTATCCGCGAGTTAAATCATTCACTCTTTAGGTACAATGTCTTGTTTGAAGATAGTTTAAACACTCCTAATAGACCTAGTGGTGAAAATGATGGTATAGCTCGCCTTGGAAGCTATAGCCTATATGCTAACCCACTATGTTATGACAACATTCCTCCAAAATATAGAAATCTCTTCTTGGAAGATGAGAGTACTTTTAAGGGTAAGGAATGTGTGGTCTTGGAAACTACTTCTTCTACTTTATGTGTCTTTTCCAAGGACACCATAGTAGATGTAGAATTAAGTGCCACATTTCTCTACTCTCTCTTTACTTGTGATGATATATATGCCAATATCGAGAGTAGGCCGTGTGGTTGTGGTAAAGACTATGGGAAACGGGTGTGTTGTTTAGACCCATGTTTATGGTCACTCTTCCCATTTGATCCCGGTGCCATCTTAGGGTGGGGAAGACTTACTCTTGGCTTAGGTACGTTTCGTTTGGGTGCTTATCATAGCCAAGTCCTTGGTGAATTTGTCGATGGATTCATAATGTTTAACACTAAGGACTCTTGGTTATATGTCAAATATGAATCACCTTGGCATGTCGAGACTTGTTGTTGGCCGAGACTTGAACACAAAGGGTCCTCGATTTCTTTTTTTTTTCATGTGGGCTATTTTGAGTGTTATGAGTCCATACCGTTATTGTTTATTTTTGCTAATCCTAACCCTCATTCCATGAGGAAGTGTACTTGTTTGTCTCTCTTTGATTTTGCAAGGCATGGATTCGAGGTCGAATTCTTTTTAGGAGGGGATGATATAAGTATGACCACAAAGATGGACGCATGTGAGAATGTAATGAACCCGGGGCTTGGAGTGTGCGAGTGAAGGACTTAAAAAACACCAAACTGACCCTAATCTCACACTTGGAGTGTAAAGAGGAGCCTTGGAACACAACAAGGCAGCCCCTAAATACACTTGAAGGGAGCCTAGTTCTTAAAAGGGCATTTTGGACATTTTATATTTTATTTGTAACCTATTATAAATAGAACATTGTAGGTCTTTTAGACTTAGATTATTCATGATGTTGTAAGTCTTTCAACACAAAGAAACACAAGTCCTTTCTCCTTAAGGCACCAAAACCGAAATTAGGCATATAGAGTGTAGAATCACTCTTATTGATCTCATGGCTTTGAAACGTGATGCTTGGGAGGTGGATTCCAACATTGTGTCTTCGTAAGAGATAGGTGAACGTTGTGTGTAGTGTTAAGGGTCCAAGAATGGAATATGCTCTTGGGTTCTTAAGATTATACCTTCATTAAGTCTATCTAACTACCCCTTTACTTTTATTGTAATTTTGTAGTAGTTTGTGTTCTTGTAACCGTTTTTATATTTTGTTAGTAAAACCGTGTGTTGTTCCTATCTTGTTATTGTTGTCCATCTCGTCATATTGTTTCTGTTTTGGTGTATTTACACCTTCTATATCTTGTTGTTATTGTATTTTCGTTGTTGTTGTGGTGAATTCGAGAGTGGTCACCAAAGGGGTCCTAGGTTCTTCAAACTTGTGGACTATTTTGGTGTTTGTTTAGTGTTCCTGTGGTAATTTCTGGTATCAATTTGTATCCGTCAACCACCTAAGGATCCTTGGATGAGAAACCTCATCCGGGTAAACCCTGAACTGCTTTCGAAGGGGAGGAATGGCTTCACATGCCCAAGCCGAAAAAATGTAAATAGGAAACAAGCAAAAAAAAGTCATAATAAGTATATTCATCATAAACTAATGGATGAGTAAAAATAGTGATCAATTTTACCATGAAAGCCCAGGAAAAACCGTATAATGTGGTTGTCTTTGCAGATAGCTTTGTTAGTAAATATTCGACAGTCAATTAGTAGCCGTCATATCCCTAGGGATGATCGTTGAATTTTCCAAAATCATTAGCAAGTGCCAACAAATCATGTTCTATGACTTTCCTGGCGTCTCTTGCCAATAAAAAGGAATGGACAAACCAAACTAAGCACAATTTCCCCCTATAGTGCTTTGGTATGTTTTTATTCTCGAGTTCCTCCATCAAATCCTCCCCTTTGTAGCTAGGTCCAACAATTCCCAAAAACTCATATTTTTTAACCTTACATTTTTTGGACCCTTTGTGGGGTTTTTCCTTGATGAGATGTTCTTCTGAACGATCGCACCCCAAGCCCATCACTATGGCAAACTCTTTCAATCTAAAATAAATCAGAATACCACAGTAGTTGATCCAGACTTCATCCATCTTTTTTCTGCCCTTTTTCCCCGCATACTCGATCCTGTGCTTGATAAGGCCATATACCAAGCTTATTGGGA
>NW_025867635.1:0-2441 GCF_002878395.1 Capsicum annuum
TTGACCCTTAGTAGCAATCCCTGAGTTACAGAACTACATAGCCAGCGTAGGTTAGAGATGTCATCCTGCTAGTTTAGGGTTGGCACATATCTCATGAGTCTTCCTGTTAGTTTAGGGTTGACAAGATGACTTCCTGCTAGTTTAGTATTGACACACCATTGTTAGTACCCATGGCACGTTATTATCCCCCTTCCAATTGGGGTTACAGGTTGGGCCCCAATCAGCTCAGAGCGGGGCATGTCTGTTAGATGATACCTTCCACAATTTCAGTTTTAGTACTTAGTTTAGTAATTCAGTTTCAGATGCTTGACCATAACATATAGATATCAGTGATTCAGTGACCAAATTGTTTCAGTATTTACAGATTTTATTCAAAATATGTTATATGCTTTATCATGTATTCTCTGTACTTACAGATTTCATGCATCCTCAGTATCTATAGATTTCATGCACTCTATTCAGTATTCCATGTTATATTTATATATATATTTAGACAGCTATTATTCATGTTCATAAAACTATGCATATCATCCTAACTCATTTAGCATACCAGTACAGTCAAAGTACTGATCGCATACTCTTTTCTTGCGCTATGATGTATCATATCATAGGTTTAGATGCCTAGTTCCCAAATCGCACATAGATTTTCTAGACTATCAGCCATAACAGTGCTGAGTCCTCATATTTTGAGGATATTTACTTATTTAGCTCATATTTCTTTATCAGTTTCAGTCATTTATATTTAGTTGGAGTTAGTTGGGGGTTTATCCCATTCGCTCCTTAGTAAGTCAGTAGAGACTTTTTAGATTAGTATAGGTAGTTAGTTAGTTTTCAGATTTTAGTTTTCATTATCATACATCTTTTTAGTATTATCAATTTTGTTTATTGATTTTATTAGATTTATTACTTCAAAACCTTATGACATTCCTCAGTTAAATTCCGCATATGACCTTTTGTTATTAGTTTTATTCAGTGCTCACAGCAGGTACCAATTCATGGGTTAGATTGTGGTGCCTCAGGACTGTAAGAACTGTGTAACATCCATGGTGTACTCTCCAGGCATTACAATCTTAGTGTCAGATCCTAAGGTTTTAAAGTGTCCTTGAAAGTCTGAAAGCCGCGTCAAGTATAGTCTTATGCAAGGGTGTGAAGCGCTCCCCACTTATGGACAAGAGGCTATGAGGTATTTAAAGAAAAAGTTTTCCTTCTTTCAGTGTTCATATCGTGCGAAAGAGCATGAGCTCAAGTTAAAATCTCTGTCTAATTCAATTCCTCCTTTCGTTTACAGACCATGTCTCATAGAGAGACAAATGGAAGAAAAAATATAAACCAGCCAGTACCTCCGCCCGTTCAGGAAGATCCCCTGAACGAGCATGTTTCTCATGCAGAGTTCAAAGCTACATTCACTACTCTAGATCACTCTATAGATACTTAGAATATTCAGCTGACCGCTGTTCCAACTAACCTAGTGGCCAATACTACCGCAGCTAGGATTTGAGACTTTACCCGAATGAATCCTCCTCTATTTTTGGGATCCAAACCTGAAGAGGATTCGCAGAATTTTTAGACATGGTCTAGAAGATAACAGATATTATGGGGGTAACTTCTAGTAAAAGTGCTGAATTGACTGCTTACCAGTTGTAAAATGTAGCTCATACATGGTTTAAGTAGTGGAAGATAGATAGAAGCACAGATGCAGGGCCTGTAGAGTGGGAGAATTTTGCCACTGCTCTCTTACAGAAATTCTTCCATTAGAGTTAAGGGAGCTAAGGTGTTTGAATTCATTAATTTGAAGAAGGGCAACATGAGTGTGAAAGAGTATTTCCTCAAGTTTACTTAGTTAGCTAGGTATGCTTCTCATGTGGTGGCTGATATGTAATACCCCAAAACTCCAAACCAATAATTAAAACTATGCTTCAAACTCGTGAGAATAAATTATAGTATTTTGATAGTTTTATGAGTGAGTTTGATGTATATTAAGGCCATAAATAACTCCCAGCTATTAGACGAATCAAAATATCCCTTACCAATTGAGTTCTTGAGAAGGATATTACTATAGTCAACTTCGAACAAGCATATCTTTCATTTTACTAGAATTTTTGATCTCATGACCCACCAACAGATATATAATTTAATTATCTTTCCAACGATGCCAATTTCGCCTAAATCCAATAACCAAGTGATAAGTTATAGCATTTTTTGTGTAAGGCAGTGGGCTACCGTGATAACACCGCTCGATGGTGAAATAGCGATAAATTCAATACCTCTCAGTGGTAAATCTTCAAACCAGAGTTGTCCCAAGGTAGTACATCACCGCTATTAGCCTGCTCAGTGGTGGGACCAATACCGTTCAGTAGTAAGCCTCACAATCGGGATTTTTAATGCACAGGGACTGTTTGGTCTTTTTCTATTGCTCCAAATCCGTCCAAACACGGTACCCA
>NW_025867636.1:0-1112 GCF_002878395.1 Capsicum annuum
TTGAGGGAATTTGATGAAATATAACATATCATGCTTCTAATAGGCTTTAATATAGGATTTGGATGGATTTTGGGTGAGGGAGAATGACCAAAACGCCCCTAAAAATCAAATAATTCTCGAATCTGTCCTTTGATGGACTGTTTTGATAGTCTGAAGTAGATCAACCATAACGTTTTACTTCGATATTCAAATTGGATGAAACCAATTTCATTAGAAAGAGGACTCCATATATTTCCGTTGATATATAGTATCTTGGCCATATCATTGTGTACGAGGAGTTATGATTGTTTGAAGTTGAACGAAAAATTCACTTTTGGTAGGCTGAAGTAGATCGACCATAACTTTTTTCTCCGATAGACAAATTGGATGAAACCAATTTCATAGGAAAGAGGACTCGCAAAGCTTTCCGTTGATATATAGTAAATCACCCAGATCATTATGTACAAGGATTTATGATCGTTTAAAGTTGGAGCAAAAATACTCCAGGCCTCAGTACTTTTTCCTGCATGTTTTACTGTTCACTACTATTCACGGTTCGATCGAAATATTCATAACTCGTCACTCGGGTGTCCGTTTTGGATGATCCACATATTGTTGGAAAGCTTATTTGATACTCTACTCAATGGTGGGTCATAATGTAAGACATTCCACACAGAAGATTTATAATTCATTCTAGAAGATAGAACCCAACACGTTTACGCACAAAATTTCAACGAAAAATTTCCCGGGGTATTACAAGAAATATGCAGAAATACCACATATTTATCAAGTTATGCTCATTCAAAGATGACCCTTACGAATTCAAACACTAAAACTTGAAGGATTTTGAAACTCAAGCTTGTACTACCTTAAGTGACTCATATAACCACACTTAACACATCATAAGCTCTCTTATAACTAGGGTACTCTTGGTAATTTAGGTGCCCAAATATGGATTACTAAATTGGGGTTTTCACATATACGAACAACGGTTCGTTTTCTAAAGACTAAATATAGTCACATAAATAAAAGCTTGTTTTCCAGCGTCACTTAACGGATAGTAATAACAAAAACAATGGATAGTATTAGATTGAAAACTACAACAAAATAATATGATTAAACCTAACATTTAC
>NW_025867637.1:0-4779 GCF_002878395.1 Capsicum annuum
TGATCCACATATATGTCTATGTGATACATTGTCTCATAATGTAGGTATAAGTTTTAGTATGCACATTCAGACAATTGCAGATTCCATCCAGCAAGATGATGAGTCCTCCTACTTTGGGGACTTCAGTCAGATTTATTTATGTTCTTTACTTTCTTATTCATATGTATTGATTAGTGGTAGTTGGGGTCGCGTCCAACTATCCATGGTCAGTATAGTAGAGGCTTCACAGATGTCAGTTAGAGTTGGTTATGTAACTTTCAGTCCCTCTTTTTAGACTTCATAAGAATGCAAAAATTGAATCAGTATTGTATTTTACAGATTCCATCATTTTTATATTTTCGCATAGTAAACTTAGTCATTTTATACATATCTGTTCAGTTGCTTATGAGTTATGTAAGTAGAAGGGTTAGCTTGGGATCACTTATGGTTCCAAGCACCGTATGACGTCTTAGGTCCATTTTTGGGGCGTTACAAACTTGGTATCAGAGCCAGGTTTCAAGTGTTCTTGGGTGTCTGTGAAGCCGTGTCTAGTAGATTCTTGTGAAATGGTACGCTAGGAGCCCTTTAGTGTGTTGTAAGACCCTCAACTTTAAAGTGATGTTCTTATTATCCTTTCATTAAGAAAAATACTCACTAGAGGATATAGTGTGAATATAAATTGCTGAATAGAGTTTATATTCACGAGATATTGAAACCTAGAGTGTTATGATTTATAAGTAGTTGAACTTTCTTATAGTTGGGAGTATGGGTTTAGAAGTGTAATAACAAGAAAGGTGGTAAGGGCGATTTATTGAATAAATAAATAGCTGAATTTTTGCATATAATTGAGTTAGTAATGAAGTGATATGTCTTTGTGTGTTAGTTTAGTGGAAGGTAGAGAAGGAGTTATTAGTTAAGGTGAATTGTTGTTTGCTTGAAGTATGAAAAGAGTTATTGATGGTAATTGTTGTGTTAGAAAAGTATGGGTTATTGATGAAAGTATTGGGTGGTTGAGTATTGTGAATTTAGGCTTATAGAGATGGGTGAATAGTCATAATATTTAGAAGGAGGATGCGTTACTAGATTTTAGTAAGGTATGTTTTAGGATTATGATCGATTGTCATTGTTATGGGGTTCTAGTGTATTAGTGTTTCTTGATGATTTATTTTATATCTTCCAAATGAGAATTGTGTGTGAGGTTGGGTTGTAAATCATATTTAGAACTAGACATTAAGTTTGAACAATTGATGGTCATGAAGGTGGATGTGATGATTTCTTGGTTAATGATATTAGTTCTATGGAAATGCTCTAGTAGGCTTGAACAGTGTGTGCAAGAGTTTGAGTCCATTTTGATTCATAATTAAGTATGATGTTGTATACATGATGTAGAAGTATGTCCGAGGTGCTATGGGGTTGCGGTATTTTCTAAGGCTATTACATGTTGTGTGTGACTAGTAGTACCATTGAGTTACTAGGTGGAGAAAGACTAGTTAGATAGTATGTGGTGTTCTAAATAACCAAGTTAAGGAGTTTTGATTGATAGTGTTGAGACTTTTGATATGATCTTGATTCTCATGGTCTAGAGATATAAGTTTGGAGATGCGATATTGGTAGACTGTGACGGAAGTAGTATGGTTAATTAAAGTTTTGGTGATATCTATGTTAAGTATTGGAATCTAAGTTTGAGTTTTTGAAGGTTGAGTTAATAAAAATAAGAGTTGAAGCATTAGATGGTGTGCACTTCAACTCTGGGGATACTCACGAAGATTCAAAGTTAGTAAGTGTTCAAGTATTATATGATGACTATTGGGGCTATAGAAAGCTAGAGTGTATCCTAGAGGGTAATATTAGCAGTAGGTTTTCCACTTCCAGGTGTAGTCTTTCAGGTTAAGTTCTATTATTTACGTGTATTTTTATACCCCGGGCTTTAGAGTAAGGTAGTTGTAGTTCAGTTAGAGTTTAGTAAAGGGGGTTCCAGAGACTTGGAATGATGGCTTAAAGCTAAGGGGGAGATGATAGGATGAGTTACCAAGTCAGGCGCTCAGATTCTAATAGTAATGCCAGTATGTTGTAGAACCTCAAAAAGTGAGGGTAAGGCTCAACCCATTCTTTTCTCAGTATTTTCAGTTATCCCAATACCTACTCATGCCTTACGTTTCAGTTTCATGATCATAGTTCATGTTCATGCATGTGATAGAGAATCATGTGCTCTTTTAGTTCCTAAATGAGTTCCAGTTCATTTAGCAGTTGGAATCACATTCCATAAGTTATGAACTCCAAATTAAGGTCATACAGCTCATGGCTCATGTACTCATGCTTTATAGTATGCTAAGTTCCCATAACTCATGTTATGCTCCTAATGATCAGCGAGATTCAGCTTATAGCCATGTATGCTCTCAATTCAGATTCTCCGGTTAAGTATAAGTTTCCAGTATAATTCAGTCAGTATAACGAGCAATCCAGTTTAACAGTCAGGCAGACAAGTTCCTATAGTTTTCCACCTTTTCACCTAGTCCTACTATCTGAAGTCTCATGCGTATGAACACTCCAAGAGATAATCTATTTCATACATGTAAATTGTGAATTCAGTTTAGTCCAAGCATCATGTTTCAGGTTCAGCTATTTAGTCATGACTTAGTTCGTAAGTGTTCAACGCATAATCTAAATTTTCCAAGTATTTTAGCTCAGACAGTGTAATACCCTCGTATGATCTAAGTCTTGTTGTCTCATGATTCATACTTGAATAATTTATCACTTCCCAATTCAATATATATATGATTGGATCATGAACACTTCAAGTGAATTATAACCTCTCAACATGAATCAGCTCTTTAAAGCAAGTAAAGTCACGTCAGCTTGGAATTCAGTTTCATGATAGAAGTTTAAATGTTTCAGCTCAGTTATATCCTTTATTAGAAGAAATATCATGTCCACGTTATTCCATACCTTTAAGGCCTCAAGAAGTTCCTATCCATCATTCGAGGACGAATGATTCCAAGGGGAGATAATGTAACACCTCATATTTTCGTACTACAATTCTAACCGTCGTTCCTATACGTGTAAGCTCTAATACAAATGATTCTCATATGTATATGAGTTTCATGATTATAATACTAGTGTGTGAATAGCTCTCAAGGTGAAAAATGTTCATAGGTAGCACTTAGAGCAAAAGTTGAGCTAAGAGCCTTTGATTTGGCTAAATCTTTCTATTCGATTCGGCAAGTGTCAATTTTGAATGTGTATAACTTTTTGTGTACCTGGAATTTTTTAGCTCAAAACCCACCAAATTGTATATAATTGAATTAGCTTTCCAACGATACCAATTTTGCCTTAATCCAATACCAAGGCAAAAAGTTATGTCATTTTTCATGTGAGGCAGTAAGGGGTTGCAATAGCCCCGCGACGCGAGGTCTAATTGACCCAAATAGGGGTCGAGTCACGAGGGATACTTAACCCAACTAGGGTCACGACGCAGGGGCTATTCCCGCACAGTTTCAGCTTCTTAAGGATCATAGGGCACTTTGGTCCTTTCCCCTTAACCCCAATGCATCCAAACACGAATTATAACATCCAAAAGGGGCATTATTTGCCCATCTTCTTCAAATAAACTCACGTAAAAATCCTCTCCTTTTTCAAGAACAATGATTCAAGCTTTTATTCTTAAGAACATGAGAACTCAAGCATCAATTTCAAGATTTCCTCCAAGAAATCTAAGAGTTCAATTTTCCAAGTTCAATAATTCTTTAAGAGATATCAAGAATAAAGTTTCTTTCACAAGTCCATTATTCAAGCTCCAAGATTCAAGATTTCTTCATCAAATCAAATCTATTAAGGTATGTGGATTATGAACAAGGACACTCCTTTCACCCTTGTGCCCAAAATTATAGCTTTCAGCAAATTTCTTATGATTTTAAATTAAGGTTTATATCTAAAGTATCTTATTGATGATTTTTGAGTATGATATGATTGAATTATGAAATCCCATATTTGTTTTGAGTTAAAGAATGCTCTTTTATGATTTTGGCTACCATAAGCATGATCTAAGATATTGTTTACAACTTTTCAATTGAATTGAGCATGATATTGTGATTTAAAGTCATGATCTTGATATTTTTGAAGTATTTCAAGAAGCTTATAAAACATGATGTTTTGCCATGTGTTTATACAGTTTGGAAAAAAGGGTTTTAAGCCCTACTTTGATATATATATATATATATATATAAATATATATTGAAATTCAGTCATATAAACTGTATTTGATCTTCAGATCCCCCGTTTAGCCATGGAATCCACTTTTTAGAAATTGCTACAGTTTACGAAAACAGATTAGAGATTTTTATCAGATGGATGCATAATTGGTTTTAGATAAACCCTTATGCTAGCTTTTATAAAAGTGAATTTCCAACAGATTGAGCGTAGCAAATAAAAAAGGAGTAGTATTTAGCACAGAGCGGGAAGTGTGGGTTTAGCGCATCCTACTTTCACAGAACTATATCGCCAACGTAGGTACAGATTATCAGATTATTCTCATTTCTATATGGATGACAGTTTTAGCTTGTGATCGATCACATGGGTAGGTTATACACCCTGGCAAGAGTATGACACCTCTCCCCAACGTGAGGTTTCTTCCTTAGGAGGACGAGACGTTGGACTTCATGTGGCTCGCATGGTTTATGTCGGTTAAGAAAACCCCCCTACTAGTAAAGAAAAGTTTTTTTAAAGAATTTCCTAATAGAAAAAACATAACACATAATTTTTTAGAAAAACTAAGTGTAAAGGCTCACAAGTTTTACTCAGATT
>NW_025867638.1:0-2990 GCF_002878395.1 Capsicum annuum
CCAAAATGCCACAAACCAACCACCTCAAACTAACTGAACAAGAGATAGAAAATGCATTAGAGTTCAACACTTTCTCAAAATCTCTCTTTTTTTTCTTTTTGAAAAGTTCACCAAACCCAAGAAGGGCGCCTACATATCTCACATCCCGAAAGAGGAGAAACAGGTGTGCGTAGTTCGTGAAGTTTTGCCAAAATGGTCAATTAAACTCTTTTTCTTGAAACTTTTAAGAAGAAAAGAAAATAACAAATTATTAAAATAATTGACGAAAATCTTTTTGAATTTTTCAGGTTTAACATCCCTATACAAAATGAAACCTATGATCAAAGAAAAATCCTTTTGGCTTTTTAATTTTTGAATTTCATGTGAAAATGAAACTTGAACCTATTAAAGGAAAATCTTTTTGTAGTTTTCTTTTAAAGATGTATTTGAAACACCTACTCTAAATGAAGAGTGAAGGAAATATTTTTTAATTTTTTTGAAATAAGATCCCCGAACCAACAATAGGTTGCCTACGTATCTCACATCCCAAAAAAGGAGAATCAGGGATGTGTAGTTCGTCCAGATTGAAAAATTAAGGATTAATTAACAAACTACAACAAACTTGAGAGACACCGCCAAAGACTAACGATGAAAAATGTCAATAAAATCTTTTTTGGAATTTTCAACTTGATACTTCAAATAAAAATGACACCAACAATTATGAAAGAAAAAATCTTTTTGGTATTTTCATTACATGAAATTACAAATTTCTACCATTTTTTGCATTTTCTTTTATAATAACTGCTAAATTTTTAATTTTTTTTTAATTTTGAATTATGAATGCATGCTAAAGGAGACAAAGTGAGAAATTTTTTTTGATTCTTGGTTTTTGAACAAGTGAGTGCAGAAAATAAAGAAATATTTTTGAATTTTTAAATTGTGAAAAACAAAAGCCATAAAGAACTCTAAAACTACGAAACTCTTTTTTTTTCGACTCACTTTTCTTTTTTCCTTTTTTTTCACTTTACTTCTAACACAAGTTTTCCCCAAATCAGTCTGTCACATGACCACGTTACCCTCAGAAATGCAACATTTAGCACGTAGGGATGCTTTAGAGGTGAGTCTCCTACAAAGGATTAAGTGGGCCCCTCTAGGTCTTCAATATGATGCATATAAGCATGACCTAAAGGCTGACCTATGTTGGGGTTCACTAACAAGGCTGTTCAGGGGAGCATATGGTCGATAGTGGCTCCTTTGCTTTCCACCTACTCCATAACACCGACGGCTCCCCCCTAAAATAAGGGTGACTCAACTAGAGATCGTGTACAACACGTGTACTACAGACTTGTTGCAGAAAGAATGACTCGAGTTATGAACATAATGCCAGATATAAAGCGGTAACACATAAGATAAAATTCTAAACAAAGAGCACGTAGACACTCAACAATGATAAAAAATAACACAATACAAAACAAACAATATCTATAACCCATAATGTCAAACAAAGCTCATACAAATCCAAAAAATTAGCTCGAATTCTGAAAAATCTCCAGCAGAGTCGCCAGAGCTGTCACACCCCTTTTTCAACTCCGAAAAGATTTCAATTTTAAGTTCAAAAGGATTTTTTATTATTAAAGTGACAAAATAAAGATAATTTATTTCGAAAAGGACCTTTTACATTCAAAACTCAGAGTCGCCACTTGGCATGATCTGGTGTGCCAAGTCACCATTGGAAAATCCTTTTTAAAACCATTTGACTCTTTAAACTGGTTTGCGAATAGAGATTCCGGTTAAGAAATTATGTTGACCGAGGGGAAGGTGTTAAGCACCGCTCGATACCGTGGTTCAACCACGGTCGCTTCGTGGAGCGTATCGGCTAATTTTGACACTACGAATGTACAAACCACACAAAACACATAAAACAAACAAACAAACAAACAAAACAAAAAAAATGAATCAAAAGTACAGTGTCCATTCCAATTTATACAGTCCAAAATAGAAAAATGCAAAAATAAATCTTATCTAACCTACACTAATACTAACTACGCTCCCGTGCTCTACCCGACGCCTCGGGCCTTCCTCACGAACGTCTTCCGCCAACATAGTACGTCGGAGCATTCCCCGGTGAATAAATACATTGTGTCTCGGGGCATTCCCCGGCTAAATAAATACATTTGAATTAAACACGATAAACTAGAAACCAAACATTCACACATACATTAAACATTCAAAACATTTAATAAACATATCACTCCTATGTTTTGCCTACCCAAACCTACATTTGCCTATCCATTTCAACATATCATACTTCTATCACATTCCAACAATATTCATGCTCATTACGAATTAAACAAAACAACAATAAACCAAAGTTAATCTAAATTCAACCTTTTATGAATTTCTCAATTCCATCCCCAAACAACCAATTTCAATTCTCAAACGGGATACCATTTCACAAACCATAATCAAGCAAACCAACCACGAGTCAAAATAAACATGTATTCATCACCAATGATCAATCAATTTTTTTTTGTTCTTGTGAGAAAGATGATTTGGTGATTGTTGTTATTGTGGAGAAGATGATGATGAAAGAATGAGCCTCTCGCTTTTTCCCTTTTAGAATTTTCCTTTTATATTTTTTATTTGGTTTTTCTTTTTCTTTATTTATTATCCTATGTGGAAGCATATTATTGGTGGCTTGTGGGAATAAGTGTGTGGCATGTGGAAAAGTTAGTGTGACATGTGGAAAGATGAGAGTGACGTGTGGAAAAATGAGTAGGGCGTGTGCCTTTTGTATGTATCCAATGAAAAATGGAAAGTGAGGTGTTGAGGTGGTATAGTGAGGTGACAAAGATGCTACGTATTTAATTATTTTCAATTTTTTTTGGGAGAAATTATCAATTAAACAAAAGTATGGTAAGTGAATAAAATAAAAAAAAATGATTAAAATATTTTCAAAAAAGTACAAAATTACGTGTCTACAATATAAACCAATAATTATACACATTTAT
>NW_025867639.1:0-1962 GCF_002878395.1 Capsicum annuum
ATCCTTCATATCAAACTCCTTACTTGATACAAGTGAAATGATCTCCTTATCTTTCGATGGTATCATTCAAAGTCACTATGTGAAGAATCAAGCTTTGGTCCCATGAAGGGCACGGGATCATACTTGTAGGGGTTATTTTGAGCATGCCATCAAACAAACCCGTGTGTGGAAGATTGCTTAGAGCCTTGAAGACTAGAGGAATCACGGGTTTGGACAATATTTGATGGTTCACAGTTTTAGACCCTTTTATTAAGGTCATTTTGGTTACTTAGCCTCAAGGTCATTTTGGTATTTTAGTCTTGTCTAAATGACACTCTATTGCCACCCACCTCATTGAGGGTATTGGAGTCATTTTATCTTTCTTTTGTAATATACTATATATAGTCTATTTTAGGTCATTTCTCTTTGGTTAATGAATAATGAACATTTGAAAGACTTATTCTCTCTTTTGAGAGTGCAACACCTTAGTATTGAAAAAGTCATCTTTAGTATAGGGCTTGGAAAAGCCAATATTGTTCTTCGCTTGGAAACGGTGGATCTTGAGGTGAGTGACTCCCTTGGCGGTCACCGTAAGAGTGTGGTGTAGTTGTTACATTAATTAGGGATTTAGTGTCTTAATCACACTTTGTTCCAAAGTCTTGTAACAAATCTATATCTCACTATCTATCCTTTTATTCTTGTAATCTTGTTATTGTTTGTAGTAGACTGTTTTTGTGTCTTGTTGAATCCAAAAATTTGTGTCCTTGTTTTCATCTTGTTCTTCACGATTTGTGGCTGTTTTGGGTGTCAAATACACCTTTGTTTCTAGTATTCTTGTTATATTTGTAGAATCCGAGTGAGGTCTCCATTTGGTCCACGATTTGTTGTGATTTGTGGAATGTTTTGGAAGGTGTATTAAACTGTTTTTATGGCTGTTTTGTGTTCCTCTTGTTTGTCTTGTATCATTACTGAGTTGGGCCTTGATTTTATTATCTCTGTCATATCCTTTGCTGCAATCAACATATCATCGACATACAAGAGAAGATACACGAATGAACCATCACTTACCTCCTTAAAGTAGACACAACTATCATAGTTGCTCCTCTGAAACATATGAGAGGTCATAAAAGAGTCAAACCTCTTATACCACTGCCTAGGCAATTGCTTTAAGACATAAAGAGACTTTTTCAATAAGCATACATAATCATCCTTTCCTAAGACTACAAAGCCCTCTGGTTGCTGCAAATAGATGTCCTCCTCAAGTTCTCCATGTAAGAATGCAGTTTTAACATCCAACTGCTCAAGGTCAAGATTATGCATGGACACAATACCAAGAAATGCTCGAATTGCACTATGCTTTACAACTGGAGAAAAAACATTTGTGAAGTCAATACTTGGAACTTGACTGTAACCTTTAGCAACTAGTCTTGCTTTGTACCTAGCATCTTCAAATCCCTATGTTCCTTATTTCTTTTTGAATACCCACTTACAATGGACAACATTCTTATCTTTAGGCAATCTCACCAGATCCCATGTGCCATTCTTACGAAGTGATTCCATCTCTTCCTACATAGCTATCATCCATCGGCTGAAATCATCACAACTAACTGCCTCTGAGTAAAAAGAAGGATCTTCACCAGATTCAATACCTTCTGCTACACTCAATGCATAAGCAACCAAATTAGCATCAACATACTTCTGAGGAGGTCTAATATCTCTTCTAGGCCTGTCTTTAGCAATAGAATATTATAGCACCACTGGTTGTGAATAAGAAATAGTATCACTCTGTATCTCTGAGCTAGACTGAGAAGTAGGAACTGATGTAGACTCTGCTCCAATATGCAATTCAACATGGGTGCTTGACTTTTGCTGATTCATGTCACTAAGCTCATTTGGGGGAGAAACACTAGATTTGGAGAGAGCCCGAAGCATGGCAATTTCATCAAACACAACATCCCTGCTAATTATAACCTTTTTGCTTTC
>NW_025867640.1:0-15400 GCF_002878395.1 Capsicum annuum
TCATGTTAAGGACGCTAGTTCCGAAACTCCCAACCTTGAATCAGTCCCAGTCATAAATAAATATTCAGATGTCTTTCTCGAAGATCTTCTAGAAATTCCTTTCGAAAGGAAAATAGATTTTGGCATTGATCTTCTTCCAGATACTCAGCCTATGTTTATTCCACCATACAAAATGGAACCAGCAGGACTCAGAGAATTGAAAGAATAGGTTAAGGATCTCTTAGATAAGGGATTCATCAGATCCATTATTTACCTGTGGGGTACACCAGTCTTATTCATCCAAAAAAAAGACGGTTTACTCAAAATGTGCATTGATCACCGTTAGCTCAATAAAGTCATGGTCAAGAACAAGTATCCACTTTCTATAATTGATGACTTGTTTGACCAACTTTAGGATGCCAACTATTTCTCTAAGATAAACCTTAGATCTGGTTATCATCAGCTTAGAGTCAGAGAATATGACATTTCAAAAATCGCCTTCAGTACTCGGTATGGTCACTTTAAATTCCTAGTCGTATCCTTTGGTCTTACCAACACCCCAGCAACTTTCATAGACTTGATAAATTGTATGTGCAAGTAGTACTTGGACATGTTCGTTATAATCTTCATAGATGATATCCTTGTCTATTTCTGCTATGAGCATGATCATGCAGAACATCTCAGAATAGTACTTCAGACTCTAAGAGATCATCAACTATTCACCAAATTCAGTAAGTGCGAGTTTTGGCTAAGGTCAGTAGCATTCTTTGGTCATATCATTTTCGGTGATGGAATTAGAGTAGATCCTCAAAAGACCAAAGCAGTACGAAACTAAACTCTCCCTGTCTCTCCATTAAATATCAAGAGTTTTGTGGTCAGATTCTTACGAGAAGAGTTTTTAGTAGTTGAAGACTCGACTCACTTCAGCTCCAGTCCTAGCTTTTCTAAATAGTTTTGTGGTGTACTGTGATACCTCTAGAGTAGGTTTGGGTTGCGTTCTCATACAGTATGGTAAGGTCATAGCCTACACCTACAGACAGCATAAACCCCATGAAAAGAATTATCATACTCATGATCTTGAGTTAGCAGTCATAGTATTCTTCTTAAAGATTTGGAGGCATTACTTGTATGGGGTGTATGTAGGTATGTTCATAGATCATAAGAGCCTTCAGTATGTATTTTCTCAGAAATATCCCAATCTTTATTTGAGAAGGTGGTTAGAGCTCTTGAAAGATTATGACATGAGTGTTCTTTATCATTTGGGCATGGACAATATAGTGGCCGACGCTCTCAGTAGATAATCTATGGGTAGTGTTTCTCATGTAGAGAGCAGTAAGAAGAAGTTAGCTCAAAAAGTTCATTAGCTTGCCAGATTGGGTGTCTATCTAGTTGATTTAGCAGAGGGTAATATATGGGTTCAGAATAGTTCAGAATAATCTCTAGTTTTTGAGGTGAAAGAAAATCAGGACAGAGATCCCAGTCTTGTCAAGTTGAAAGAGTCAGTCAAGGATCAGAAAGTAGAGGTTTTCTCCCAAGGAGGAGATGGTGTTTTGTGTTGTTAGGGTCATCTTTGTGTGCCAGGTGTAGATGACTTAAGGCAATGAATTCTTACAGAAGCACATGGTGCTTGCTACTTTATTCATCCAGGGGCCACTAGGATGTACCACAACTTATGGGAGATCTATTGGTGGAGAGTGATGAAGAGAGATATTTTAGAGTTTTTGGCTAAGTGCTCTATATGTTAGCAGGTTAAGATAGAGCATCAGAAACCTAGTGGGTCCATGTAAGAGTTCAATATTCCTATTTAAAAGTGGGAAGAAGTGAACATAACTTCATGATGGGTTTGCCTCATACTCATCATCAGCATGATTCAGTTTGGGTTATTGTAGACAGGATGACCAAATCGGCTTATTTTTTTCCAGTCCATGCCTATTATTCAGCCAAGGATTATGCCAAACACAACATCAGAGAGTTGCTCAAATTGTACGGCATTCCACTAACTATTATGTCATACAGAGGTACCCAGTTTTCCTCTCATTTCTGGAAAGTGTTCTAAAAGGGTTTTGGTACCTAAGTTTATCTCGATACAGCCTTCCATCCTTAGACAGATGGTCAAGAAGAAAGGACCATTTAGACTTTAGAAGATATGCTAAGAGCATATGCAATTGATTTCAAGGGTAGTTGGGATGACCACTTGCCTTTGATTGAGTTTGCATACAACAACAGCTATCATTCCAGTATTCGAATGGCTCCATTCAAAGTTCTCTATTATAGAAAATATAAATCTCGAATGGGTTAGTTTGAAGTTAGTGATGCCGTAATCTTTGGGCTTGACTTAGCATTTGATGCCTTAGAAAAAGTCTAGTTGAACAGAGAAAGATACTGGGCTGCCCAGAGCCAACAGAAGTCTTATGCAGATGTGCGTAGAAAGGATATCGAGTTTGAGATTGATGATTATGTTTATCTAAAGATCTCTCCCATGAAGGGAGTAAAACGGTTCGGCAAGAAGGGAAAGCTCAGTCCTTGATATGTCCGTCCTTTCAAAATTCTCAGTCACTTCAGTAAGGTAGCTTATGAGCTTAAATTGCCTTCAGATCTAGCCTTAGATCATCCAGTCTTCCATGTCTCTTTCTCAAGAAGTGCATAGGTGATCTAGTAGTTGTAGTCCCTATTCAGAGCATAGATGTTTAGAACGGCCTCTCTTATGAAGAGATTCAAGTCAAAAGTCTAGACTATCAGACTCGTCGATTGAGGAACAAAGAAGTTCCTCTAGTCAAATTTCTTTGGTGGAATGAGTCCATTGAGGGTTTTACTAGGTGTAAGACCACGCAAACTTCCCTCATAGTCTAAGCCTTAGAGCATGTCAAGTGAAGTGTAATTTCAACCCTAAAAAATTGAGAAGTGACTTCCCAAGTGATTGGTGTTTAAATCATATAGAATTTTCTTACAAAATTGAATTAGCTTTCCAATGATACCAATTTTGTCCAAATTCGGCATCGGGGTGAGAAGTTATGGCCATTTTACTGAGAGTTGTAGAAACCGCCCTAGGTGCGACGGACGATCCGAAGGACCGTCGAGTCTGCGATGGACCGTCGAGTCTGCGATGGACCGTCGAGTCTGCGATGGACCGTCACTCAGCCCATTACAACCAAAGCAGTAACTTCCTTTTCTGGCCCAAGTACGATAGCCAAAATGACAGAACGTCAAGGCTGCGATGGACCGTTATGCTCAGGCAGTGTGGCCTAATCCTGGACAACGTGTGACAGACGATTCGACGGATAGTCAGGCTAAGCGACTGACCATCGCTTTGACCGTTACAGTAAAGCAGTATGTTCTTTTTCTGACCAACATGCGATGGATGATCTGACAAACCATCAGGCTAGTGACGGACCGTTGCTTCGACCGTCGAAGCCCCCGTTCAGTATTTTTTAGTCCTTTTTAAAAGGGGCTTTTGGGTCTTTTCCCTTTTAACCCTCAGATATATTCCAAACAAACCTGATGGCCTCATTATCTATCAAAACATCCAAAGGCTAGGCTTTCTCCCTCAAGAACAAATCTAAAATACTTCTCCAAGAAATCCAAGAACTCACCGTGGATTATACAAATTGAGTTGAGATTTGAGTTCCCCAAGTTCAAAGGTTGCAAGAACCCTCTCTCAAAAGTAAGAAGAAAACTTTAGAGCAAACTTGTTTATCCAATTTCATAATCTAAGGTATGTGGGGTTTTGAACAAGGGTAATCCGTTCATCCTTGTGCCCAAAGACTTATTTAAACTGTGATTTTCTACAATCTATGAGATTTGACATGAATTTTAATTAGGATTTTCACCCATTATTATTGATTGCAATATTTTGATATTTCCCATGAATTGAGAGTCTAATGGCATGATTTTCACATGTTTTCTTGAGAAATTGCAGCTGGGCCTATTCCCCATGATTTTAATCCTTGAGAAATTAATAGTTGAAATGTTTGAGATATTAAAGTATATGAGTATGTTGAGATTTTGAGACAAATTGCTGAAATTTCCAGATTTCAAAGTTATATGATTCTGAATTCTAAGTACTTGAGTTCAAAAGAGTTATGACTTCTTGAGTATTAAAGAAATTTTTCTCTCCATGAGACATATGAATGAGTTGAAAGTATTGTTTAAAGTTTCCTTTAGCCTATGGGTAATGAGAATAAGAGAAGATTACCAATTTCAAAGTTAAACTATGATGACTCATGAGATTTGTGTTACATGCTTTATTCTACATGATTCATGAGCTTTATATTTTATAGTTATTCGAGCCATATGAGTCATTACTTATTGAATGTATGATTTGATTAAAGAGTATTGATATTGTTTTATATAAATGTATGAACCCCCACATACTCAGTACATTCCCAAGTACTGATCCACATATATGTCTATGTGCTACATTGTCTTATAATGTAGGAACTGGTGTTCAGTCCCAGCCTCGTTAGTGACTTTAGAGTACCTCTGTCAATATTTCTAATGTGGTCAGTCCTCATGGTTCGAGGACATATCTTCAGATATTTCTGCATTTGAGAGACTATGTTATTACTTTTAGTTTATCTCGAGTCAGTTGGGGACCTGTCCCAATGACTTTCTAGTTCATGGATTAGTAGAGGTTTTGTCAGACTAGTTATCAGATTATGATTGTGTTGAGAATTCGAGTTTTGTGGTTGTTCGGACCGAGTATTTTCTTTGTATCTCCCTTCATATAATATGACGATGCTAGTGTTTGAATTATTTCATCTTAAAATGTGTATTATTAGTAGAAACAGACTCAAAGAGTTAGCTTGGGGCTACTTGTAGCCTTAAGCACCGTGTGACATCCCGGGAGGCGACTTCAGGTCATTACAAACTTGGTATCAGAGACAGGTTTTAAAGAGTCCTAGGGAGTCTGACAAGCCACATTAAGTAGAGTCTTGATTATCAGTTTATAGCACGCCACATCTATAAGGAAGAGGCTACAAGATATTTTAGGAAAAACTTGTTTCTTTCTTTCAGCTTCCATTGTACCTATAGTTGTCCCTCTCATCTAATAATTCATGCTCTTCTATTTCTAAAAATACCTCTCCAAAGAGTGAATGCCCGCAGAAATGATGATGAGCAACCCCCACCTGTTGATCTTTTGAATGAGACTGTGTCTCATACTGAGTTTTGGGCGACTTTTTACGCGTTAGCCCAAGCAGTCACTGCCAATGTTCGTGCCAATAACCAGGCTTTAGTTGCTAGTCAGTAGGGAGGTGATATAGTTGCGACTAAGATTCATGATTTTATGTGGATGAATCCGCTAGAGTTTTATAGGTCTAAGGCAGATGAGGACCCACAGTTGTACCTTGAAGAGGTGAGAAAGATCATATAAGTGATGCATGTTTCTGAGAAAGAAAGTGTTGAGTTGGCATCCTACAGACTGAAGGACATTGCTTATGACTGAGTTGTATCGTGTAGGAAGGGTAGAAGTGATAATGCTTCTACTATGACTTGGCAGGTGTTCCATGATGCATTCTTGGACAAGTTTTTCCTGCTTGAGATGAGGAAGACAAAGATTGAGGAGTTTATAAACTTGAGGCAGGGCTCCATGCCTATTAATAAGTACTGCTTGAAGTTCAACCAGTTGGCCAAGTATGCTCCTGATTTGATTTCTGACACCTGGGCTAGTATGAGAAAGTTCATGACTGGTGTTTCTGGGTTTGTACTGAAGGAGTGTAGGACTGCGATATTGCATAAGTATATGGATCTGGCTAAGTTGATGATGTATACCCAGCAGATAGAGACAGATAAGGTTAGAGAGACTGATAGAGTGAGGGGTAATAAGAGGGCTAGATTTGAGCAGCATGAGTTTAGCCAACCTAGGTTCTATGGAGGGAACCACCCTCAATTTTAGAGATGTTCGTCTATGCCAGAGCCTTCATCAGCTAGTGCTCCTGCACCTAGAAGCAGGCAGGAGCAAAGAGGCAAGTCTTTTATGTCTAGGTCGCAGAATAGTGTTGGTAACAGACCCCATTATCCTTGTTGGGCTAAGTGTGGTAGGGATCATCTGGGTGAGTATTTCGTAGATTTGAGGGGCTGTTTAGGTTGTGGAAAGCAGGGCCACAGACTTAGAAATTATCCTTATGCTAGATAGGGGAACAGAGATGCCCGGCCTCAGGCACAGGCTACTAGTGCACCAGCTCCTGTACCTCATCCCGCCCCTGCTCAGGGCGCTTTCTGTAGCACTACTGGCTGTCAGCGCCAGAACAGATTCTATGCCTTACCATCCTGTTAGGAGAAAGAGGATTTTCTTAATGTTGTTACTAGTATGCTCCGTGTATTTTGTTTTGATGTTTATATGTTGTTTGACCCCAAGTCAAGTCTCTCCTATGTAATCCCGTTTGTGGCTGTGAACTTCAAACTAAGACCCAAAAAGATTCAGAGCCTTTCCTAGTCTCCACACCAGTAGGGGAGTCAGTTGTTGATAAACAAGTGTATAGAGATTGTCCTGTTACTATTCTTCATAGAGTCATACTTGCTGATTTGATAGAGTTAGACATGGTGGATTTTGACCTTATTCTAGGTATGGATTGGATTCATTCTTGTTAGGCATCTATAGACTATCGTATCTGTGTGGTCCAATTTTAGTTTCCTAATAAGCCAGTTTTTGAGTGGTCCGAGAGTACGGTATCTCCCAAGAGTCATTTTATCTTCTATCTCAAGGCCAAAAAGCTAATATCCAAGGGTTGAATCTATACCTAGTTAGAGTTAAAGACACTAAATCCGAGGCTCCAACTATTATTCAGCCGATATTGTTAATGAGTTTCCAGATGTTTTTTTGAAATATCTCCCAAGGGTACCTCCCGATAGAGAGATAAAATTCGGGATTGACCTTCTTTCCAATACTCGACCTATTTCTATTCTGCTATACTATATGGCACCCGTAGATCTTAAGGAGTTGAAAAAACAACTCAAAGATCTTTTAGAAAAAGGTTTCATTAGGTCTAGTATTTATCCTTAGTGTGCACCTGTCTTATTCGTGCGAAAGAAAAATGGTTCTTTGCGTATTGCATTGACTATCGTCAGCTTAACAAGGTCATAGTAAAGAATAATTACCCTCTTCCAAGAATTGATGACCTGTTTGATCAGTTGCAAGGTGCAAGTTATTTCTCCAAGATAGACCTTAGATCCGGCAATTATCAACTTAAAATGAGGGAACGTGATATTCCAAAGACAATCTTCCAAACCCGCTATGGTCACTTTGAGTTTCTAGTCATGTCTTTTGGGCTAACCAATGCCCCAGCAACTTTTATGGGCCTCATGAATCGAGTGTTCAAGCAATATCTTGATATGTTTGTCATAATGTTCATAGATGATATCCTTGTGTACTCCCGTACTGAGAATGACCATATAGATCACCTTAGAATTGTCTTACAAACTCTTAGAGTTCTCCAGTTGTTCGCCAAATTTAGTAAGTGTGAATTTTTTCTAAGGTCTGTAGCCTTTCTGGGTCATATTGTTTTAGTCGAAGGTATTAGAGTTGATCCTGAAAAGACAAAAGTTGTAAGACATTAGCCTAGACCTATCTCTCTATCTAATATTAGAAGTTTCTTTGGTCTATCGGGCTACTACCATTGTTTTTTTGAAGGTTTCTCTTCTATTGGATATCCCATGACTCGGTTAACTCAAAAAAAAGTTAAGTTCCAGTGGTCAGATTCCTATGAGTAGAGTTTTCAGGAGTTAAAGACTCGACTTACTTCAGCCTCTGTGTTGACTTTGCCTGATGGTACAGATGGTTTTGTGGTGTATTATGATGCCTCTAGAGTTGGCTTGGGTTGTGCGTTGATGAAAAAAGGTAAGATTACAGCTTATGCCTCTAGACAGTTAAAGCTGTATGAGAAAAACTACCCAACCTATGATCTTGAGTTAGCTGTTATGGTCTTTGCTTTGAAAATTTAGAGACACTATCTTTATGGTGCTCATATTGATGTGTTTACTAATCATAAGAGACTGCAATATGTATTTACTCAGAGGGAGTTGAATCTTAGGTGGAGGTGGTTGGAGTTATTAAAAGACTATGATATGAGTGTGTTGTATCACCCGAGCAAGGCCAATGTAGTGGCGGATGCCCTTAGCAGATTGTCTATGGCTAGTGTTGCCCATGTAGAGGAGGGTAAGAAAGAGTTATCTCATGATGTGCATCATTTGGCTACATTAGGTGTTAGGTTGCTTGATTCAGCTAAGGGAAGTACTTTGGTGCAGTGTAGTTCTGAATGCTTTTTAGTTTTAGAAGTGAAGGAGAAGCAAGACAGAGATCCTAGTTTGGTCAGACTGAAGGAGTCAGTTAAGGACAAAAAGGTAGAGATTTTCTCCCAAGGGGGAGATGGCGCGTTGAGATTGCAAAGTGGATTGTGTGTTCCTTGTGTTGATGATCTGAGGCATAGGATTATGGCTGAAGCACATGGCGTGCGGTATTCCATTCATCCTGACACTACCAAGATGTACCGTGACTTACGAAAAATCGATTGGTGGAATAGTATGAAGAACGATATAGCTAGGTTTGTAGCAAAGTGTGCAACGTGCTAAAAGGTTAAGGTAGAGCACCAAAGACCTAGTGGTGTGATGCAAGAGTTTGGAATACCCACTTGGAAGTAGAAGGTGGTGAATATGGACTTCGTGATCGGGCTACCCCTTTTGCATCATCATCATGATTCTATTTGGGTTATTGTGGGTAGGCTGACCAAGTCCGTGCATTTCTTGCCCGTGCACACATTTTATACAGCTGAGAATTATGCTAGATTGTATATCCAAGAGTTAGTCAGGCTACACGGAGTTTTCTCATCTATCATTTCGGATAGGGGTACCCAAGTTATTTTGAGTTTTGCTTTTCATCTGCAGACAGATGGTCTAGCTGAGAGGACCATTCAAACCCTAAAAGACATATTGAGGGCGTGTGCTCTTGATTTTAAAGAAAGTTGGGTTGAACATTTGGCATTGATAAAGTTTGCCTATAATAATCGTTACCGTACGAGCATTGGGAAGGCACCATTTGAGTCCTTGTATGGTAGAAGATATAGATCACCCATAGGGTGGTTTGAAGTGGGTGAAGCTGCCATGATTGAGCCTGATGCAGTGTTTGAATCAATGGATAAAGTTAAGTTAATTAGAGAAAGGTTGAAGACATCTCAGAGTCGTCAAAAGTCATATGTCGATGTGAGGGGAAGATATCTTGAGTTTGAAGTGGGTGATTTGGTGTACTTGAAGATTTCACCCATGAAAGGGGTGAAGAGGTTTGGTAAAAAGGGAAGGCTTAGTCCCCGTTATGTTGGCCCGTATAGAGTTTTGAGTTGTGTTGGGAAAGTAGCCTATGTGGTGAAGTTTCCTGTGGAGTTGTCATTCGTTCATCCTATTTTTCATGTCTCCATGCTTAAGAAGCATATTGGTGATTCCATTGTGGTAGATCCTTCAGAGAGTGCTGATATTCAGAATAGTCTTTCATTCGATGAGATTCCCATTAAGATCTTAGATTTTTAGATCCATAGACTGAGGAACAAAGAGGTTCCCTTGGTCAAAGTGTTGTGGCGGAACCAATTAGTTGAGGGCGCTACTTGGGAGGCAGAAGCAGATATGCGAACCAAGTACCCGCACCTCTTTTCTGCGAGTTTAGATAGATCTGAAGGTATTATTATTCGTTAATTCATCCCTTCTAATCTGAAGTTCAGCTATATCTATCAATTCTTGTATGAGATCTTGCAATTTCAGAGGCATTCAAGAGTTTAGAGAGATTTTGAGCCCGTTTTAGCAACTTGCTTCAGCTATGTGTACTCTGTTTTCCTGTGTTCCTAGTCTAACTATCCACATTCGAGGATGAATGTTTCCAAGGGAGAGATATTGTAAGACCCCGTAAAGTTCCCTCATAGTCTAAGCCGTAGAGCGTGTCAAGTGAAGTGTAATTTCGGCCCTAAAACATTAAGAAGTGACTTTCCAAGTGATTGGTGTTTAAACCATATAGAATTTTCTTAAATTTGACTTTTTCTCATGTATACAATTGAATTAGCTTTCCAAAGATACCAATTTCGTCCAAATCCGGCATCATGGTGAGAAGTTATGCCCGTTTTACTGAGAGTTGTCGGAACCGCCCTAGGTAAAACAGATGATCCGAAGGACTGTCGAGTCTGCGATGGACCGTCGCTCGGCCCTTCGCATCCAAGGCAGTAACTCTCTTTTAAGACCCAAGTACGACGGCCAACATGATGGACCGTCAAGGCTGTGATAGACAGTCGCTGGGACCATCGCACTCAGGCAGTGTGGCCTCATCCTGGCCAACATGCGACGGACGATCCAACAGACTGTCAGGCTAAGCAATGAACCGTTGCTTCGACCATCAAACTGAGGCAGTATGTTCTTTTTTTGACTAACATACAACAGACGACCCGTCGGACCATCAGGCTAGCGATAGACAGTCGCTTCGACCGTCGCAGCCCCCGTTCAGTATTTTTAAGTCATTTTTAAAAGGTGCTTTTGGGTCTTTTCCCTTTTAACCCTCAGATATATTCCAAACGAACCTTATAGCCTCATTATCTCCAAAAGCATCCAAAGGCTAGGGTTTCTCCCTCAAGAGCAAATCTAAAATACTTCTCCAAGAAATCCAAGAACTCACCATGGATTCTATAAATTGAGTTGAGATTTGAGTTTCCCAAGTTCAAAGGTTGCAAGAACCCTCTCTCAAGAGTAAGAAGAAGAGTTTAGAGCAAGCTCGTTCATCCAATTTCATAATCTAAGGTATGTGGGGTTTTGAACAAGGGTAATCCATTCATCCTTGTGCCCAAAGGCTTATTTAAACTATGATTTTCTACAATATATGAGATTTTACATGAATTTGAATTAGTTTTTTTCACCCATTATTATTGATTGCAATATTTTGATGTTTCCCATGAATTAAGAGTCTAATGGCATGATTTTAACATGTTTTCTTGAGAAATTGCAGCTGGGCCTACACCCCATGATTTTAATCCTTGAGAAATTAATAGTTGAAATATTTGAGATATTGAAGTATATGAGTATGTTGAGATTTTTAGACAAATTGCTGAAATTTCCAGATTTCTACATGAGTTATGAATCTATTTGCTATCTACTATGCTTTTGATGAGTTTTAACTTAAGAGTTAATTATGGGTTATTGATCGCTACTTAAGATTTGCAATTTTATGAACTCTTATGCTATAAGCACCCATGATTTGAGTATTCTGAGATTATTGAGAAATGTTTTGACCTAATGGTCATGGAGTTTTGAAATCCACTTTGCTACATGAGATTACAGATTTGATTATTGGGTTCTTGATGAACCATGAGATTATTTTGAAGTAGATTTCTATGAGATGAGCGATATAAACTAAAGAAAGTAGTATTTAGCACCGAGTTGGGTAAGTTACTATGGTTTCTTACCCCAGAACTACATGCCACCATAGGTTTGAGATTTTGAGACTAAGGCCAAGATAAGTGATTACTGAATTGATGTTATACTCCCTGGCAAGAGTATGATGCTCCTCCCCAATGTGGGGTCTCTTCCTAAGGAGGACAAAATGTTGGACTCCATGTAGCTCGCATGATTTATGTTGGTTAAGAGAACCTCCCTTGATACAAGTTATTTTCCTAGTAGTAAAGTGGCAAATTTCCTCCCTAAGGCTAAAGTATTTCCCCTTGATATAAGTATTTTCTCTAAAGCTATGAGATAAGTTATTTCCCTAAACTAGAGTATCTTTCCATTGAGATGGAATGATTTCCCTAAAGCTTGAAACGAGATATTTTCCTAAAGTGAATGAAATGCCTTTAAGTATGTTTCAAAGTTATATGATTCTAAATTCCAAGTACTTGAGTTCAAAAGAGTTATGACTTCTTAAGAATTAAAGAAGTTTTACTCTCCTTGAGACATATGAATGAGTTGAAAGTATTGTTTAAAGTTTTCTTTAGCCTATGGGTAATGAGAATAAGAGAAGATTACTGATTCCAAAGTTAAACTATGATGACTCACGAGATTTGTGTTACATGCTCCATTCTACATGATTCATGAGCTTTACATTTTATAATTATTCGAGCCATGTGAGTCATTACTTATTGCATGCATGATTTGATTAAAGAGTATTGATATTGTTTTATATAAATGCATGCACCCCCACATACTCAGTACATTTCCAAGTACTGATCCACATATACGTCTATGTGCTACATTGTCTTATAATGTAGGTTCAGCTGCTCAGTCCCAGCCTCGTCAGTGACTTTTGAGTACCTCTATCTACATTCCTACAGTGGTGAGTCCTCATGGTTCGAGGACCTATCTTCAGACATTTTCGTATTTGAGAGACTATGTTATTACTTTCAGTTCATTTCGAGTCAATTGGGGACCTGTCCCAACGGCTCTTTAGTTCATGGATTAGTAGAGGCGTTGTCAGACTAGTTATTAGATTATGATTGTGTTGAGAATTCCAGTATTGTGGCTATTTGGACCGAGTATTTTCTTTGTATATCTCTTCATATGATATAACTATACTAGTGTTTGAATTATTTCATCTTGAAATGAGTATTATTAGTAGAAACAGGCTCAAAGGGTTAGCTTGGGGCTGCTTGTAGCCTTAAGCACCGTGTGACATCCCGGGAGGCGACTTCGGGTAGTTATACTTGGGCAGCAAAAGCAGACATGCAAACCAAGTACCCTTACCTCTTCTCCGCTAACTCAGATCTAGCTCAAGGTAACATTTTTTCTTATGTTTTTAAGTTTCATGTTCAGATTTTAGTTACAACTTGGTATCCAGTTTATGTTCAGAATTCCATCATAAACTTTGTATTAAATACCATTGCATATTCAGTCATACATTCATGTATCAATTTAGTCATATAATGATGCATCAGGTATGCATTCTCATTGTAAAAAACTCAGTTCATCAGAACACTCAGTCATGTATTCATGAATCAGTTTAACATACATCAGATATGCATGCTCAGTATGGTGTTTTCAGTTATCAGTCAAGTCAGTAATATAAATCATGTTTCAGTTGCTCATATTCAGTTTGTACGTCAATTTATCTCTTCTCTCCTCTCAGTCAGTCTCATTTGAGGATGAATGTTCTCAAGGGGGAGATATTGTAAGACCCCGTGAAACTTCTGAGCTTAATTCAGTCCTTTAACCTTGTCAAGGGGTCCCAGACTTAGAAACTTCTAACCAAACTCCCAGACTCAGCCTATTTGGGTCTTTGAAAGTTGGCAATCTCGTCTTGCCATCTTAATGTCCTTTAATGGCCCGTATTTTCATTAATTCTTGATCAAGAAGGTCAATAAGAGTTTTCGAACAAGTTTCAGATTTTTCAAAACATATTTAGATCATGTTCAGTGTCCCAAAATAGTGGACCAACGCGATCTTAGCACACCGCGTCGCCAAATGCGTTAGTTAACATTTGTGCAGGCTGCCAGAGCTAAAACTTCTGAGGCTCGACTCGATCTTGGAGTAATGCATCGAGTATCACATTGTATCCATCAACGCGCCGTGTCGCTTGTAGCGTCGGCACCCTGTTTTTACTCATTAAATGACCTCATTCTCAAGGGTAAAAGGGTCAATTTTCCACCCCTATATAAGTCAAAGTACATAATTCAGCCCTATTTCACCCAAATTATAGTGGTTTCTCTCTCAAATCCATCAAGAACAAGCTTAGGGTTTCCAATTGAGGATCCAATTTCAAGAATTTCACCATTTGTTTTCCAGAATCTTCTATCCAAGGTATGCATAGTGTTGATTTATGGATTCCTTTCATCCATAAAGCTTAAGAACCCTATTTTAAACTATAAATCATGATGTTTATGTTGTGGGTTGTTTTGTAACCATGTTTATCTTGTTGTACGATTCCAAGTTGGAATCTTTACGTGTTTTTTTATGGAACTACGTTAGCATGCAAGTTGAAATCCATGAATGGAGTTGTTCATAATGTGTAATTTGATGATTACACCTATGCCCTAAGTTATGCATGTAAGGTGTTTGATAAAATGCCTAAGAGGACAGAAATTGTGTATTATAGCTCAATTGTAATCCATATGATAAATGCATGTCTTACCCTTATGTTCAAATGACTCCCATACTATTGATGTGCCCTGTAGATGTTTGTTGGAATACTTATGATGTTAGAGTATGAAATTATGATACTTATTATATGCGTTCCTACCATGTACAAGTTTATGATAACCATGTGCTTCATGAAATCCCCAACTTATTATATTGTGGATTGTTGATATTGGTCATGTAGTTAAGAACGTCATGCCTTGTGAGTTTTCTTCTATCATGTCCTGGGGGTACTTGTACCCGACAACTTAGTTGCGTGCCTAGAGCCAGTGTCATGTTTTCATGATACTCTCAGTCAAGTCATGGTGAATGGAACTCAGTCAGTCATGTGACTCAGGAAAGCTTGGTAATTCAGTAATCTCATTAGTATTCCATCAGTCGATGGAACTCAGTTAACTCAGTCTAGTTCAGCTCAATTAATCATGTTCTGTATTTATTCAGATGGGAGTAGGATTTAGCACCGAGTGAACCCAAGGATGGGAACTCACCTGCCAGTAGAAAGTGTGATTCTTACAAGCAATTCTTGCATTCTAGAACTACGTAGCCAACGTAGGTTAAGACATCTAACCTGCCAGTTGAGGGTTGATGAGGTGGCTTACCTGCCAGTTGATAGTTCCCTTTTCTCATTTGAGTACCTACCAGTTGAGGGTCACTCACAGTTTGTCCTTACCAGTGGCGCAGTATTGACACCCTTTTAATTGGGGTTACAGATTGGAACCCAACTCAGCTATTTAGCTTTATTTGGGGCATGTCGGTTAGATGACTATTTCCCATAGTTATAGTTTTAGTCTGAGTCTCAGTAATAGAACTCAGATAGTTCTACAGAATTCTAGAATGTCAAATACAGTCAGCACAGAACAGTACAAAACTTAGGCAGTTCCATCAGAACCTATACTGTCAGATATAGTCGCTTAGTATCAGTTATTACTAACTCATGTTATCAGTATTCAGACTCAGTAGTCAGTATCATCATGAAATCAGTTACAGTCATTTATTCATGCATGTATTCTTATGTTCATGTTATATAGTCAATTAGTATTGTTCATGCATTTAAACCCTCTACATTCAACCTATCTCATATGTATACCTGTACATTTAATCGTACTGACGTATTTGCGCTATGGTATTTTATACCATAGGTCCAGACGCACAAGTTCTAAAACATCAGCAGCACTTTAAATTTCAGCAACCAGATTTAGCGGTGGGTCCTCATCATTCAAGGATGATATTATTATTTATTTCACTATTTTTATTTAGCTTTCATTAGATGGAGTTGGTTGGGGACATATCCCATGAACTCCTTATTCAGACAATTCAGTTAGTTAGAGGCTTTTCAGAC
>NW_025867641.1:0-2069 GCF_002878395.1 Capsicum annuum
GTAGTCCTTCTAGTCCATACTCTACAGTCAAACAGTCCATTTAAAGACGCAACATACTTTCTAGGGGGGGTGGGGTGGATGAAAGGAATAATCAGCAAAACTAAGAGGCGTACCTGGCGCAATATGCCCCAATGTTGCTAAGGTTTTAGTGTACAAATCACCCTGATCTTCATCAAGCAGTTTTGAAATGCCAAAGTCGCTGAGGTGGGCAACCATATCCTCATCCAGCAAGACATTACTCGGCTTCATATCACAGTGAATCACAGGCAACGAACATATGCACATGCCACATCTATCATTATGCTTAGTCTCTGCCTGATGTCGACGAAGTAGTTGTGTGAATACAAATACTTATCAAGACTTCCATTAGGCATATACTCTAGAACTAAAGCCTTGAAATCAAGATTGGAACGACTAGTAATGGCTTTTACGAGATTCCTATGGCGAAGGATACGCAGAACTTCACATTCCGTATCAAAGCTCTTGAATGCCGCATCTAGTTGAAGATTGAACACTTTAACAGAAATGGAAATTCCACTTCTGAGAACGCCTTTGTAGATAGAGCCAAAACTTCCAGAACCAATCAGATTACTCTCGCTAAGCGCATAAGTTGCTTGGAGCTATTCATAGTATGAAATTCTATCTCTTGTTATGACAGACAATGAATCAGCTTGTTGCGGAGCTCTTTTACCTCTTCCATACCTTATCCATACAAACACAAATATGATAGGAACAAATAAAATTGTAAGTCCTAGAAAAAGATATAGAACTAGCAATTTTTTCCTATTCGATTTGTGCTTTGATGAAGTTAGGCAAGGCGGGACACTAAATCTTGAAGAACCACACAATGCTTCATTGTAGATGAAAAAGTTACTTGAGAAGTTCTCGAAAGGACCCCCAGAGGGTATTTCACCATACAATTTGTTGACAGAAAAATTGAAATACTTCAGGTTTTGAAGTTTTTCCAAAGAAATAGGAATGATTCCAGATATGTTATTATGAGAAAGGTCTAGGACTTCCAAACCTACCATGTTGCTCAATGAGTCAGGTATAGATCCTTGCAACTTGTTGTATCTCAAAGAAAGGTGCAACAGAGTTCTCAATCCTCCAATTTCTCTTGGAATGCCATTTGAGAATTGATTCATTGACAGATCTATCAGTGTCGCAGCCTTTAGATTTCCAATTTCTGGAGGTAAAGAACCTACCATGTTGTTTGACGATAAGTCAAGAACCACTAGATCCTAAAGGTTCCCTATGCTTGGTGGTATATTTGAACTCAATTTATTGGAACCCAGATGTATCTCCCTAAGTGAAGTAATATTCCCAAAACAATTAGGAAGAGACCCTGAAAGCTGATTTTTACCCAAGTAAATTTAACCCAAATGCTGCAATTTGCATATATGATCACCAATAAATCCTGTAAGTTTGTTGTTACTCAAGTTGAAGCACTGAATGTTTCTCAAGTTGCCAATTGTCGTGGGAATCTATCCATCAAAGCTGTTCTCAGAAAGATCAAGGTCTAATAAGCTGCTTAAGTTTCCAAAATCATTTGGAATTCTCCCTTTGATCTTGCAACTGTTGGCGTAAAATTTTATAAGAGATGTGGAAAAGTTCCCTACAGATACTGGAAGCATGCTGTTTAGAGGGTTGAAAGATAGAGATAGAGTTGTTAAACTTTTGCAATTGGGTAAGGAAGTAAGGAAGCTTAACGAAGAGTCGCTGGTTAAATTGTTTTCTCTCATGTTTAGGAACCGTAGATGAGTCAAATATCCAAGAGAGCTAGGAATCAAGCCAGTGACCTTGTTGTATGAAAGATCTAGAATAGTAAGTTCTGAACAGTTGGAGATATAATGAGGAATAGTTCCAACAAGATTGTCGAATGACATATAAATCTCTTCAATGTTGGGTAAGAGCGAACCTAAGTTTTGTGGGAGGCTTCCTGATAGATTGTTGAATGAAAGATCAACTATTCTTAGCCTTGATATGTTGAAGATCTCCATTGGAAGTGGACCACTAATGTCAATTAAGATCAAGCAGAAGTTCCTCCAACTCAATGAGATTGCTCATCT
>NW_025867642.1:0-4449 GCF_002878395.1 Capsicum annuum
GGATTAACTTGCTTAAGTATTCCACCATACCCAATATTGGAGGCGTCGGTTTCAAATAGTAATAGAAATAGTAGAATTCATTTAGAATTCTCTCATATTTTTCTTAAGCTTATCTTTTTGTAATCTCACCTAATCTCTTATTTTTAAAATTTAAAATTTAATTTCTTTTTATCCAAAATCTATATGTATAATTTGCCTACGATTTTATTTATGTGTAATTTTGAATTTGTCTTCTTAGTTGTTATTGTGTTGATTAATTTGCTTGCAGATGATAAAAAATAAATTGACATGAAGTACTAAAAAATTATATTTATTTGCAACAACAACAAATGAATAACTTTTTCATGTGCTTTACTTTGTTATTATCGACAAGAAACTAAATGAATCTGACTATTTTGTTCAGGAAAGCAGCGTGTTGAATTGATCAAAATATAAAATTTGGAGATCTTAAACAGAGGTATGACATTAATTCTAAAAGTTTCGTGAAAATAAAATGTTCAATGAATATGCAAATGAAATTGCCTAAAATAAAATTTTTATGTGAAATTTATTGAAATTTAGTGAATCAAAAAAGTGATAAACAAACCATGTACTTGGAACATATCATGAAAATATATGTTAAATGTTTAAAATTTTTGTTGTTGCTATTATGTTGTTATGATTGTTTACAATTTGCTTAACATTTATCTTTGTATAGATGTAATTAAGAAATTTTAAATTTCTACATATGATGTATACAAATATCTCACGAATATGAAATGAATACTCAAACGTTTTATTTTCTTTTAAGATGATATAATTTAACATGCTCGAAGCACTATTAAGAAACAATAAAATAAATAGGATCGAGGGTAGAGTGATGGACGTTATGAGGGGCGGGGGGTGGGGTAGATGGGTAAGTGGGGTGGTGGACGTAGGTGGCATTTGGGGTGCGGATAAGAAATTAAATTTTTTTTTTTTAAATCTAAAGATTTAAATTTTTTTTTCTTTTGTGTGTGTGTGGGGGGTGGGGGTAGGGTAGGTGGAGTGGGAGGTAGAAGAAACTGATTTTAAAAGAAGAAAAAAATTTGCATAGGGTCGAGGGTGGGGGAGGAGATGTTGGATAGGGGGTCGGGATGGATGGAGGGGTTAGGGGTAAAGTAAAAAAGTAAGGTTAAAAAATATAATTTTTTTTTTTGGCTAAGGGTGAACTTTTTTTAATAAAAATTTAAAAAATTAAAAAAATAAAATTGGGGTTGGGATCGGGTGGGCAAAGGTGAGGGATGGGGTGGGATTTGATGGGGTGGGTGATTTAGAAAGTAGCATGAGAATTTTCAATGACTTAATTTAAAAGATATAATAATAAATATAAATAAAATACTTAATGATGAAATCAAATAATGAAAAAATTATAAATAATAAGTATGGAAATTTAAAGAAAAATAATAAATTGTATGTGCTTAGTTTTTGAATTAAGAGTTGTGATATTTAAATTTGGAATAAGAAGTTTTGCAATTCACACAATTAAGTACTTTTAGTATTTCAAATAAAATTGAAAGATTTAATTTTTAAAATTTAAGTAGCAGTTAATTTTGAATTGATGGACTAAAAAAACAGAAATTAGAAATGAAAGGTAAGGAATATAGTTATATGCCTTAATTTATTAAAAATATAAAGGTAAAAATTCAACAACAAAACTAATAATTATTTAATATCTAATATTTTATTATTTTAGAAAATCAGTTAATGGACTATGATTGAAATAAATACTAATATTATTATTTTCATATCAGAATATCTAAAATAATTAAAATTGTGATTAGTTATCATGTTTCAGTGGTAATTTCATATTCACAATTGTTTTTAATATTTCATTGTCTTTTGAAATATGTTAATGTGATATAATAAAAAATAATTCAAATTGAATAAGTTAATATTTTTAATAAATATTTTTAAAAGAATATTTTGTTAATCGTGCGGGTACCTATACTAGTTTAATATCTATACCAGAAGTACTGCCTAAACGAATCAGTTATATAATTAGCTGATTATGTACCATTATAAGCGTGCTAACGAAATACTATTTCTTTTGCTATTGAAAATGCGTGATATCTTTCCAATTTCATTTGATAGCAATTTCCAATAGGATTATGCTTGGTAATGACGATAAATATTGAATATATATCAATTTGAGTTAGCATTTTTTATTTCAAATTTCACATAATTCATCATCGCATGATTATTTTAATACTATTTTATTCTCTTAAGAAAATTTATATTAGTTAACATGGAATACACGTGCAATGCACGTATTCGAAAACTAGTTATCTTAAAATTGTGAGTCATTTGAAAAGTGATTCGAACTTTTTATCCTTCATTAAAATATTTTGCAATAGAAAAAATCATCTTTTTACTATTTTTTATTATTGAGAAAATAAAAAATCAGCTAAAAATTTCTTATATATGATTAAAGTCTTAATATTGGGTTGGAGGAAAATAAGTACTATGAATTTGTTTTGATTTTGATCTCGTATTTACGTAGGATGCTATTTTTTTCTTTTATGTATGTATATTGAGGTATCGGTCGCCGTTTTGCGAACATTGGTTGATATCAATATGAACGAGAGGGATCGCATGATCAACTCGGATTATTCTGGGAGCACCCTTGAAATGGGTCTTACAGTGCACGATCTAGATTAATTGGGTTTTTAATGCGGATATTGAACACCGAATGGAAAATTAAAAAATAAATAGAGAGATTTGTGAAATATCACGCATCTGAAGAAGAGAAAACGTTGAGAGATATCCTGAATGTTCACTTGCTACAAAGAAATATAGCTTCTTGATAAGAATCTTGGATGTGAAGGATGTTGTAAAAATTTGTTTATCTACTATTTAATCTTTTACTTATTTGATAAGAATTTCACATTTTATTTGCGTGATCATGCATTAGTTCTGATGGTTTCCTATTTTAAAAAAGTGAGTTAAACTTTTTGTTTTTTATAAAAAAAATTTGCAACAAACAAAATCATCTTTTCACTTTTAAAAAAAATAATTAATAGAATTTTAGAATTTAAATATGTATAATAAATATTTGTACAGAGTGAAAAGAACGGCTTTAATGTTATTTTAGATCTAAAATTTGTTTTATGATGTTGTTTTCCCAAACTTACAGCATAATACAAAAGGACGACTTTAATCTTATTTTAGGTTTAGGATTTGGTTAGTTTTAAGATTCATTTTATTTTACTTTACCAATATATATATATATATATATATATATTCTCCTATATAATAAGTCAGAGTGTAGCTGCTCAAGCAGACATGACACACGTCTCTACTTGAGGAAATAAAAAAGAGTATTTTCGTAATTTTGATGAATTTTAACTCTCACTGCCTCAGCTTCTCTTATTTAATAATTTTCTAATTTTGATAAATTTTAACTCTCACTGCCTCAGCTTCTCCTTTATCCACGAAGAAACCACACATACCACTTTTCTCTTCTACTCCGCTAAGTTTTTCCTTCTTCCTTCTTTGGCTTTTCTCGTTATAATTTCATAGAGCAAAGATTGTTGTTTATGCCGGTTTGTATTTTGTTTGTGCATCTACTACATCAGTCAAAAACTACAACTTTAAGAACGGTAATTAGGTGTTTTCCTTTTTGAGTAATGGGTCAAAAACATTTCTGGTTCTTCCAAATCTGCAAGCACACACAATAGGAAAAGTAAAGATACTTTGTTTTGATTATAATAATCTGAGAACTTTCCTTTATTGTTTATTAGTTTTTTAATAAGGATCCGTAGCATATTTCTTTGTCAGTTCACATAGTTCCTTGCTATAGCTCGACCCGAATATAGTAGATTAGCCTTTTAATCTCTACTTTGTGTTTTTCTTATTTGGGTATTTTTTTATTAGGCAAGATAAGTGGAAAAAAAGAAGAAGAAAGATTGGAGGAGTTTGAATGTTTTGTACACAAGTTGATTTTTAGCTAAAGTCCAATTCAGCGATACCTTACTTTGTGCTTGCTATTCTATTTTCTTGAACTGTTTATTTCGCACTGCGATTTTGGACATATTTTTACTTTTTGAATTTTGATTTCATGTGTTTAGATGTTCAGTTATAAATAGAAAGGGAAGCGAATCTGTTCTGAAGAAAGAAATGATAAAATTAAGCAGCGACGACGTGAAATGTACAGGGCCATGCCAGCTGATAAACGAGAGAAGAACTTGCTCCAACGACGAAGGGCTTCCAATCAATCTAGACCACAAAATCCAAGCAGAAATTTCCCTGGGATGACAGCTTCATCTGAATTTAATTCGCACCTGATTCGCGAAAAACTTGACGGAACTCCACCGTCATGTCCTCTACAGGAAACAGGCTAGGACACTAATATTTCTAAGTGCTCCATATCGATAGAAAAGCATTTCTGTAGTTACAACATTGTCTGAATCTACTTTGCTCCTTAATGCA
>NW_025867643.1:0-2134 GCF_002878395.1 Capsicum annuum
ATTTACAATAAGTATAATATTAATCACAACAATAACAACAACATACCCAGCATTATTATTAATCAATAATAATAATAATAATAATAATAATAATAATAATAATAATAGTAATAATAAAAAAAAATTTAAAACTAAATTAAGCATGAACCCCATTCCTTGGAAGCTATTCAAAGAAATTTGATGAACATCACCTATAATCTCTTTATCCTAGTAGAAATACTCTATGACAATATATATATATATATATATATATATATATATTTATGTATATATATATATATATTTATGTATATGTATATATATATTTATGTATATATATATATATATATTTATGTATATGTATATATATCAAAATTTATTTATTTATCTATTATTTAAATATATAAATAATTCCAAACAATTATTATTATTATTTTTATTGTTACTACTACCATTGTTGCTACTCTATATGTACTACTACTATTAATGTTATTTAAAATTATTATTATTACTGTGTCTTTTATTTAATATTTAAATATATTTTAATAAGATTTCAATATGATAAGTTTATGAAGTAGTTAGAGTTTATTTAGGACTCTTCAATTATGGATTCCTAGATTTAAGCTAATAAAAATCTCTTTTCTTTCTAAAAGCATAATTTTCAAATTCAATATCTTTAATCCTTTGAATCTATTATTAATAATAATAATATTCCTGTTATATATGTTTTTACATTATAGTGAATGTCTATTAAGAATATAGATAAGATCTATCAAGATCTAGTTGATATCTATTAGAATATAAAATATCTATCTTTTAGAGAGAAACTAGGAGTATTTTTTCTATAAATAGAGGGGTTTTATTCATTGTATCCCCAATCTAATGATCTCTCATCCATCAAGGGAAATAAAGAAGTCCCTCTCTTCTCTCTATTTATTCTTCTTATTCTTGCTTTTATATTTCATAACACGTAATCAGCACAAGACTCTGTTGTCTCAAATTTGAAGGCCAAGGTATTATTTTCTTTCTTTATGGCATCTCCAAGACCCATAACATCTAATTGAATTTCAGCATTCAACACTCATAAAAGGCAGTTCTTGCTCAAGGCAACGAACTCAGATTTTGTAAGATTATTTGTAATATGAAAAGAAAGAAAATAATACCTTGGCCTTCAAATTTGAGACAACAGAGTCTTGTGCTGATTACGTGTTATGAAATATAAAAGCAAGAATAAGAAGAATAAATAGAGAGAAGAGAGGGACTTCTTTATTTCCCTTGATGGATGAGAGATCATTAGATTGGGGATACAATGAATAAAACCCCTCTATTTATAGAAAAAATACTCCTAGTTTCTCTCTAAAAGATAGATATTTTATATTCTAATAGATATCAACTAGATCTTGATAGATCTTATCTATATTCTTAATAGACATTCACTATAATGTAAAAACATATATAACAGGAATATTATTATTATTAATAATAGATTCAAAGGATTAAAGATATTGAATTTGAAAATTATGCTTTTAGAAAGAAAAGAGATTTTTATTAGCTTAAATCTAGGAATCCATAATTGAAGAGTCCTAAATAAACTCTAACTACTTCATAAACTTATCATATTGAAATCTTATTAAAATATATTTAAATATTAAATAAAAGACACAGTAATAATAATAATTTTAAATAACATTAATAGTAGTAGTACATATAGAGTAGCAACAATGGTAGTAGTAACAATAAAAATAATAATAATAATTGTTTGGAATTATTTATATATTTAAATAATAGATAAATAAATAAATTTTGATATATATACATATACATAAATATATATATATATATATACATAAATATATATATACATATACATAAATATATATATATATATACATAAATATATATATATATATATATATATATATATATTGTCATAGAGTATTTCTACTAGGATAAAGAGATTATAGGTGATGTTCATCAAATTTCTTTGAATAGCTTCCAAGGAATGGGGTTCATGCTTAATTTAGTTTTAAATTTTTTTTTATTATTACTATTATTATTATTATTATTATTATTATTATTATTATTATTATTGATTAATAATAATGCTGGGTATGTTGTTGTTATTGTTGTGATTAATATTATACTTATTGTAAAT
>NW_025867644.1:0-2477 GCF_002878395.1 Capsicum annuum
TAGTGAACCTTTGAAGGCATAGAGTGGTGAGGTAAAAGAACATCTTTGCTGCCATCGCTTAAAGTGAATGCCCACAAATTTCCTGGGCTTCTCTATAGGTGTCATTGGTTGCGGAGCATTTGTTCGACTTGTCGAAGCAATGCTAGTTGCCGCCATAGTCGTAGCCGCATCTTGCATTTGACTTTCGTTAGTCATTTTTCCTGTCACCACAAGACAATAAAATTTAGTATATTTAGAATACTACTCATAATTTAAACTCTTCTTCTTGTTTCTAGTTAACGATGAATTTTTTCTGACTTCCAATCGTCAACCGAATGATCTTTAACTTGTAATAAAGATTTTATATCTTCGAATCACTAGTTAAGTTCAAACGGAGTAGAAATCTTAAAGCTTTAATCTCCAAAAACAAGCAATACAAATTCTGCAGAAAAAACTTATTCCTTGAAATTGTTATTTTATGTAGTGTTCGGGTACAAGAATCTGTATAAAATGCAGCACCAACTTCAATATAAAATGCAACACCAACTTCAATACTAGTTCAAGTCTAAGACAAGAACACTTTTGAAGTTCCTTAACACCTTCAACACTAGATTATGAATAATCTATCTAAGAAGTGTGTTAATTTTTTTTCATCAGAAAAGAGATGAAATAGAATTTTAAGGCCAAGTCCCCCGACTTCACGGAGTGTCCTTAAGGAATAATTTCCCTTACTATATCCGAGGTTATGTAATCTTCCTCCCAGGATAAAATGACCTTCAATCCGAACAATAGTGGTACCTCAAATTGTTGGATTCAACGAACTCACACAACGATTTGATTGATCACAAGGAATGTTTTGAAGACAAGAAGAGTTTATATTTCTAAATTTTTTTTCATTCATATCTAAACCTGTGGATGAAAGAAAGTTTATATAGCCATCAGATGCCCCTTCTGAAAGGTGACAATGGTTCACTTAAAAGGTGTATCTTTTGGAAGAGTCATGTCTGTTCATTCGAAACATTGTGTCTTTTTTTGAACAGACACAACTATCTAAACAGTCATACCTTTTCCAAAACAATATGTTCTTTGCTGAAAGGTTGTGTCCCTCTATTTTCCATTCACACCAATTAAACCCAACAATAACAACAACCACAAAAGTATATTCAGTGCAATTACACTAGTGTGGTCTAGGAAGGGTAGAATGTAGGCCGGCCTTTACCCTACATTTCTTGGGTGTAGTCTAGAAATGTTGTTTTTAATAGACTTTTGGCTCGACATAAAAGTTAAATAATTTGAAGCATGGTAGCAAGAAAATATGACAATAAACCCATCCGAATGTATTGCGCTAAACGTGAGGTCTCAGGTTCAAACACCAACAGAGATAAAAAAAAACACTAGGTGATTCTTCCAAACTGTCCTAGCCTTGGTGGACAAAGTAACCTCATACATGTTGATGCCTTGGTGGACAAAGTAACCTCATATATGTTGATGCTAGGAGGTGGCCTGTGAATTTAGTCGAGGTGCGTGAAAGTTGGCTCAGACACCATAATTATCTAAAAGGTGAAAGAAAAGCCGTCTGGGTGGCTGTGACGGTTTGGTTTGGAACTTCCATAATGGAGGTCAAGTACGAACCCCTTGCCTGAGAAATCAGGGGGTGGCCTTCTGAGTCGAGCCCGTCACACGAGGCTTGCCTAGTGGGGTTTACCTCTCCTGAGTGGTTTGAAAATTAGAGTAGGGTGTACTTGTGCAAACCCGCGGCTGGGGTTCCCTTGTCATAAAAAAAAAATAAAAAAAATATGACAGCTAATTAATAAGATAAAAATTAAATGAAGCAATCGCACGAGGTTACAAAGAGCTAAAGCCAACATGGAGAACCATTCCCAATTGAATAATGCGCTTTAATGGGAAGAAGTTACATATTTCAACAGTAAAAGTAAATGCATTAAAAATCTGTACTTTTCGTGTTATACGCACTTTGAATATGATGGATAAGTATTTATGTGAACATTTGGTAATACTTGCTAGGAGATAATGCGTAGTATTTGATTATAGAGTTTGCTGCTAAGCCATGTACTTTTTTCTGTACCATCTTGGTACACTTAAGGTAAAATCCTTACCAGAAAAAAATGAAGCAACAGATAAGAAGTATGCGTAGAAGAAAAAGACACAAAGTGCAACAACACTCGGCTAGCTACCTACTAATGTTCTAACCTAATGGCTAATCCTCGATCTCTACACCTTATTGTGTAGCTATCAATGTCAGTTTGATAAGCTTAATACAAGCAAATGGTAATGGACTTTCCGTTTCTGTTTCTTGTGATTTTGACAAATCTGCTTAGTCTTCTGTATTTGTAAAGAAAACAACTTTGTCATATTAAGAGGAGATGGATAACTACACTAATATACACAGTATAATTTCACGAGTGGGGTTTGGGAGGGTGGTGTGTATGCAGACCTTACCCTACGTCGTAGAGATAGACTGTTGCTGATAGATCCTC
>NW_025867645.1:0-4456 GCF_002878395.1 Capsicum annuum
CGACCATAACTCCTTGTACAGGACGAACTGGGTGGCCTACTTTATATGAAATGAAATCCCTTTGAATTATGCTTCCAACGATACCAATTTTACCCAAATACAATATCGGAGCGAAGATTTATGGTTGATCTACTTTAGCTTTTCAAAACAGTCCACCAAAGGATAGATTTGACATTATTTAAATTTTAAAGGCATTTTACTCATTTCCTATTATATTATGGACGGGAATATGTGTATATATACATGTATATGAGTTCAAAAACTCATTTTTATCATCAATCACTGAGAAATAACAAACCCTAGCCAAATTTGACCTTTAAATTAATTTTGATTTAACCGTAGAAATTCCAAAGTAATTCGATAACTGGGTTTGTCATCTCGAGAGCTTCAAATGGTGCCTATTATTTGTGCAAACAGGATTGCATAATCAAGAGGTGAATTCTAAGGTATGAATATTGTTTACCTTTGTTCTTTTCCATATGTATATGTGTGATAGAGGATTATATATATTGGTTGTTATTGAAAGGTGTTGGAAATAAGGTTATGGACTATTTTGCATAGTTTGGTTGTATTGAATTGTGGAAGGTGGATATGATAATTGAGTTATGGAAGGTGGATATGGTGATATACTATTGAATTGATAATTACTTATGTCTATGGCTCAATTTGGTTTAATTGATTGGTTGGAAGGATAAATGAATCCAAACTTGATATTGGAGGATGTTGTATGAATATGCCTAGAATGTGAATGTAATTGGAGTATAAGAGGGTTAAAGTGACATCCTTTATGGTGTAATTAAGGCTTACTACTTAAACACTAGATTGGTGAATTCAAATAATTGAATTATGACGTTTGGTTGCTAATACTGGATTGCTAAATATGTTCATTGTTGATCAGTAATCTGAAAAGACAGGATGTCTATTTGGGAGTAGTATTGAAGGTTGACAGACAGGTATGTAAAGCATACTCTATACCATATCTTTGGCATGAAAGTGAACAATTGTTCTGTTAAGAAAGTTTCCAAAGTTATTCAATAACATGTGATCCATAATGGTTTTGTATGATGTCCTACGTTACTAATAAACTTGTTTCCACCCTACAAAATGTCAAGACATTCCAATACTTACTTGTCTTCCAAATCTTACATGTTTATTGCACTAATGAATGTCAGAAGGTATCCGGTTACTCAAACAAGATCCATGTGCTATTAATGACTCCAAAATATTTCATTGACATACAAATAAGTTCCTATTTCATTGTTATGGTATTGACGACTCCAAAACACTTCATTGATGTGCCAATGAGTTCTTACTTCATTGTTATTGCATTGATGGTCTATTTATATGTCTCTTATTGATGTATCATTGTTTCAAAGTATCAAAAATGGGGTGGCGACCGAAATAACAATCTCAAAGATTAATTGAACTAAGTGATGGAAGTTCTCTCTTATCGGGTGGTATCCCAGAGGCATAAAACTATCATGGGTCGATCCCTATTTATGTGTTTATGGGTGGTATCCCAGGGGCATAAGCTTATCATGGGTCGATCCTAGTTGATATGTACTGGAGGCATCCTAATAGTCACAGTACAGTACAGTAATGATTACAAAGATGATAAGAATGAAGGTAAAGTGATTGAATAAATACAATGTACAAGTTGTCACAAGTTCTAATAAGTGTGGTCCACTCCTATTATGATTTATTCACTTGTTTCTGATTTCTATTGATCTCTTATATCATATGTGATTATCTATAACTTCACATACACAGTACATATTTTGTACTGATGTCCCCTATGGGGGATCTGGATTTTATGCTGCAGGCACCGGTACCTCAGCTCATACATCGCACAAGTAGGAGCTAGGATATCTAGCTACTTTTGGTGAGCTCCAGTTTACTTTAGGGCTTTCCGTGTCATATCCAGTCACTTTTGGTATTGCATAGAAGTTAGTTATATGTCGGGGTGTATCCTGACATTAGTTAAACTCTGTGTATTATCTAGAGGCTTTGTAGACCTAATGTACAATCAAGGTGGTGTTTTGTTAATAGACGTAATGGCTCCAATGGCCAAGTAGTTTATATACGTATATATGTGTTCTCGAGCATATATAGGTGATTATTTCCTTTTATATGCGACATCATGTTGTACAAATTTTGGGTTGTCATAGAGGTATGCATCGAAAGTATAAGGTTATGAGCTGGTACTCCCGGGCCTCCTCGGTTACGGGTGCCAGTCCACCTCAGTAGGATTTGAGGCATGACAAAAGTGGTATCAGAGAAGTTCATCCTAGTGAGTGTACAAAGCCGTGTCTACATAGAGTTTTATTTATCAGTGTTTCATGCACCGCATTTATAAATAGGAGGATATGGACATTTAGGAAGTGTTTCTTTTCTTTGTCTTAGATCGTGCGATAGAGCCTATATTGTATATGAAGTCACAGTTAACCACTGAATCCATTTGTTTCTCTAATTATAGTAATGATGCCGATTACCAAAAGCAAGAATACCGATAAGAAAGTAGATGTGGCTGCCAGAGAGGGGACTAATAAGTCACCCACTATACCAGCTAATCAAAGTGAGGCTCCAGCTGAGCATACATCAGTAATTTCTTCCACTCTGGAAGAAATAAGGGGGAGGAGAACTATATCCCCAGAGCCACCTATTAATTCTGCTGATCAAGATCTTAGAAATGCAGTGCAAATTTTGACTCGAATTGTTGCTGGGTAAGCTCAAAGGCAAGCCATTCCTACCACGGGTCCTAGTGGTACAGATAGGGTGGCTAGCCTTCGAACACAGGATTTTCTTAAGATGGATCCTCCCACTTTTACTGGATTAGATCTTAACGAGGACCCACAGGACTTTATTGATCAAATTCAAAGGGCCTTAGATGTTATGTATGTATAGATTTAAAGGGGAGGCTATATATTGGTATGAGTAATGGAAACGATATAGGAGTATTGATGCACCCCTAGATACTTGGAAAGAGTTCAAAGAGGCATTTCTTGATCATTATCTTCCATTCGAGATTCGTCAGGCCCGTGCAGATCAGTTTTTAAATCTTCGTCTGGGGAATATAAGCGTGAGGGAGTATAGTCTCTGATTTAATTCCTTGTCGAGATATACTCCTAATGTTGTAGCTACTATGGATGATAGTGTTCATCAATATGTGGATAGGCTGGATCCATATCTGGTTAGAGCTTATACTATTGCTTCTTTGAACAAAGATATAGACATATAAGGATCCAAGCTTTTACATAGAAAATGGAAGATCAGAGGCACAAGAGAAGAACACAAGAATTAGAAAGAGGATTTTCTAAGAGGGCCAGATCTATAGGCAGTTCATGGAATCCCAAGGAGGGTTCAGACCACAGTTTTCTCCTAGACCACCTAGGCCATTATCTTCTTATTCTGCAGCTAGTGCCCCACCACAGTTCAAGGGTCCAGAGTAAAACAATTTGGGCACAAAAGTGAGAGTCAGAGTTTACGGATAGTAAGGTACCAAAGGCAAGAGAATATGAGCCAATCGAGACCTCCTTGAGAGCCATGCAATAAATGTGGAAGGTATCATTTGGGCGTATGTCAGCTGAGGACAATGTTTTCTTTCGGTGCGATATGTCGGGACATATGATGAGAGAATACCCACGAAGGGGCATAGGGGGTATGGCATGACCTATGGGGTCATTTGTTGCATCATCATCATTGATTCCTTATTCAAGAAGGGGTGCACAACCAATGGGTCATGTTAGAGGTGATAGAGGAGCCACGAGTTCTAGCGGGGCTCAAAATCATACATATTCTCTAGCGGATCGATAGAATTTAGAGGCTTTGCGAGATATGGTTACCGGTACGTTGTCTATCTTTTTATTTGATGTATATGCCTTAATTGATCCCGGTTCTACATTATCTTATGTTACTCCATTGGTTGCTGGAAAGTTCAAAAGAATACCTGAACTGTTAGTTAAGCCATTTGAAGTGTCCACACAGGTTGGGGAATCTATTATAGCTAGAAGGGTTTATCGAAACTGCATAGTAACTATTTGTGGTTGTGATACAATGGCTGATCTTGTGGAGTTAGAAATGGTAGATTTTTATGTTCTAATGGGTATGGACTAGTGGGCGTCTTGTTATGCCACAATTGATTGTTGCACGAAAAAGGTATATTTCCATTTTCCAAATGAATCAGTCCTTGGATGGAAAGGTGAAATTGGAGCGCCAAGAGGTAGATTTATTTCTTATTTTAAGGCAAGAAGAATGATTTCCAAGGGATAGAAATATATATCATTTAGTTAGAGTAAGGGATATAGAAGTGGATCCACCAACTCTTCATGCTATTTCGGTGGTAAATGAATTTTTTGATGTATTTTCTGAAGATCTTCCAGGTTTGCCTCCTGAACGAGAAGTAGAGTTTAGTATTGATGTAATACCAGGCACCCAACCAATCTCCATTCCTCCATAT
>NW_025867646.1:0-3405 GCF_002878395.1 Capsicum annuum
TCCATGTCACTCACATGGTTGTGGACGACTATCTTTTTGCACTCAGAGATTCTGTGTTACTTCTCCGGCTAGTCATTTAGGAAAGTCTGAACATGCTGACATATTTTGATATCAAATTAACCTGTCAACTTTCGGTACATTAGATTACTTAGCATATTTTGTGCAGTCATAGATTTACCTCCAACCGTCTTAATGCGTCCAATAGATTAAAGTACTTTTCTCTTCATTTTTATTCTATATTTATATTGATAAGATTGCAAAAGTAAGAATCTTTACTGATTTAGACAATGAATGGTTTTCTTGATTTGCTTCAGGGGGAGCATAGCTGAAACTATTGCCATTCTCTACGGCTCTCGGAACCACCTTGGGGTATTTTCCATTTGTGGTATGTTCTGTTAAGCTGAAATTAGTTCTTGTAATCCTTGTTTATGTAAATTTTGATCTATGAAAGTATTCCTTATTTACTTACTTTATTAAACTTGTAGTGTAATGTCTAACTATGCACGTAAAATCCATAGACTTCTTTGACGTAATTTCATGACAAAGTCGAAGGTTCTCTTGACTGCAATTTAGTTATTTAATCATGTGTTAAGAAAAGTAGGAGTGTTAATTGCAAGGAGATGGAAATAAATAACTGAAAAATATATAATCATTCTCTCTATTTTGCAGACGAACATCATTAAGATTCATTAGTGAGCAAATTAAGAGCTTCTATGACCACGGCTGCAAAGTGTTGTTTGTTTTCTAGGTTGTGAAGCTTCATTTTTGAGATGATATTCTACATCTCTTCACCAACACATTGTGTGTACCAACTCTCCAAATTTGAGGTAAGCTCCTCTCTTTGCTCTTCCTTTCTTTATATGTACGTCTCTCTGAACTTTTGATTTCCTGAGATGTAGCACAAACTTTCTGATGTGTACTTTCCTACTCTATTTGATGGTCTTTTTTGTGTTTCTGAGTCTACCAGGTAAACGTCTTTAGGTGATTGTTGGAGCTTTTAGGACCTCATAAGTGTTTTTTCTGCATTTCTCTATTAAAGACGTGCAAGTTTTAACAAATAACAGAAATTAAACACTCATACAGTAAAGCTTAATAACATATTACTTTAAAAGGGAAAGCAAAACATATCCAAGTAGATTACATGTAGAAGAAAATAGTTACCTATAAATTAGAGAGGACTTCTTTATACACTACATTTGTAGTTTCATTTGTTATTTTCTCATCTTCATTATAACATAAGATCTTCAGCCCTTTTCTAGATGTTACTCAAGAAAGGGCAACACATAATTGTCCATGAGTAAACACAGTCTTCTTCAAATATAATCCCACACTACACAACGATTGACCTTGACTTTTATTGATGGTCATGGCAAAAGATACGATCACTGGAAACTGCCTTCGTTGGAATTTAAAAGGTATTCGTGAATCAGATGGAGTAAGTGAGATTCTCGGAATAAAAACCTTATTACCACATTCTTTTCCTAATAACACTTTCGCTTCAATTACCCGATTTTCGAGTCTTGTGATGATTAATCTTGTGCCATTACACAAACCTGCTGATTGATCTATATTTCTTAACAACATTACAGGAACACCTACCTTCAAAGTGATAGAGTGATTTGAAATACCTGAGCATTTAATACTATTTACGAATTCAGGTGTATGCACATGTCCTAAAGATGTAAATGAATGATCAGACATGCAAACTGTATCGAAACTTAAATATGACTTCTCCTATCTACAGTTGAGAGAAACCATGTAATCATTCACCGATTCCACCATTTGAAGAGTAGGTGCAAGAATTGCTCTTTCTTGAATGTATTTCATATCATTAGAATGTTTCAACTAATTGAAATATGTACTTTCTACAATTTCAAATATTGAATCATCACAATTATCTATGAGAATATCTTCAGGTATTTTTACTTTCTCAGTGTTATCCGTGGAAAATTCCACCCTTTCATCACCTATTGTCAAAAGTCAATCAGAAAATTATTTTAACTCAGTCACATCTGCATCAAATCGACTATCTTGAAATCTTATATTCTTTGTCAGTTTTAGAATATGACAGTGCGTCCACAAATAGGAAGAATTTATTGTTGCATTTACAATATCTTGCCTAGTACCTTTAGTAATTACCGATAAGATTTGTCTAAAATTTCCTCCAAAAACAATCGTCTTTCCTCCAAATGGCCGATCTAAATTTGATGGATCTTTAAATCTTAGAATATCTCTTAAAGTTTGATCAAGATCTTCAAAACAGTACCTATGCTTCATTGGTGCCTCATCCCAAATAATTAACTTTGCCTTAACCATCAACTTAGCTAGTGGACTTCCTTGCTTAATGTTGATGTTAAATCTTCAGTTATAGTCAGAGGAATCACAAATCTTGAATGAGTTGTCCATCCTCCTGGTAACAACAGAGATGCAATACCACTTGATGCAATATTTAGTACTATATCACCTTTAGAGCATATGCCAGCAGACAATGTTTTCCAAAGAAAAGTTTTGCCTGTTCCTCCGTGACCATATAAAAAGAATTATCCCCCTTTGTCTTTGTTCACTGCAGTCATGATTTTATCATATGCATACTTCTGCTCAACTATTAATTGCATTAATAGTTGTTGATGTTCTTGTGCCAAATTACGTCTATTATAGCGTAATTCCTCATTGATGAGTGTATTGGTACGATCAACTTCTTTATGATTATAACATGATTTTGATATTGTTGAAAATTCATTAAAACTTTTTCCACAACTTCTTAAAATCTTGTTCAACTTTTGTAAGCAGCGATTTCTCAGTTCATCATCTGTTAGATTTGATTCTGAATGACAAAAATATTATAATAATAAAAAATAAAGCACATAATCATGTATATAAGTCAATTAAATAGTTTTATTTATATGTAATTTATGGATGTTTGCTAAAGTTTATTAATTTTTCGTAGAATACCATTATATATGATGGATAAGTGAACTACACAAATTACTGTAAATCCGAAGTGAAATATGCATTTATAGATATATGTTAAAATATATGATTCTAATATTATTAAAATAATTTATTGTTTAGAAGTGAGAAAACCCAATGAAATGAAGTAGTAATAAAACTGTTTCAGATATTAATATGGATTTCTTGTTTAATCTGTATAGCAATTAAATAAATATACTTGAATTATAAATAGAAATAATTTAAAAATATTTTTGTTATTATTCAATTATATTATTTGTACCTGGGTTATCCAGTAATGTTCTTTGTTCACAAAGGATATCTTCTGAAAGTAGCAGCCATGATGTTTGCCAAACAACTTTAGGTCGTGACATTGAATTAGCTATCAATAACATGACGAACAATTGTTGAAGATAAGATGGCATTCCCCAAGTACTTGCCTCCTTTATAGCATCG
>NW_025867647.1:0-1033 GCF_002878395.1 Capsicum annuum
GATATGCATTCTCATTGCGAGGACCTCAGTCATGCATTCATGAATCAATTACACGTGCATCAGATATCCATGTTCAGTACAACGTATTTAGTTTGTCAGACATAACTTCTAAAACATAAGAGAGTTTTTCGGACCGGAAATGCCAAGTTTGCGCTCTTACTCTTAATGAAGGGCACACCATAACTTCTTTGCATCTTTTCAATCGAAATCCCAATCAAAGACAAGTTCTACCAAGGCCAGGATCTGAAAGAGAGGATTCACTTTCCGAAATTCCAAGTGACATGATTCCTCCTTCAGAAGCTAAATTTGAATGATCGCTCAGCTTAGGCAAAAGCAACTCTCTTACCTGACTCATATCCTCGAAACTCAACCCTTTTTTCACAAGCAGAGCAGCTCAATTTCAAAGGTTAGGCGCGCTAGCCACTCTCTCTTTGGCCTCATATCCCTTCCCTGGTTCCGGCTCTCCGAAAGCAGAGTATACGGGGGCGGCAGATGGATTTGAAGTTGAGAGAAACCTAAAGGACAAAAGAAAGACCTTACTCTTTATCCCCATCTTCGCCCAGGCTTAACGGGGCCTTACTTATTCAGGGGGGAGAGTGGAGCCTCGAAAAGCACTGTTGAGAGGAAGATCCTTGGCCCCTCTTCATTCTCTACAGGGTTCCAAACCTTTCTTCAACATAGGTGTCGACCTGGCTAGCTTCGAACAAAAGAAAGGCTAGGCGAAGAATCCATCCCTTACCGAAGGAAGATTGCATCGCTAGTTGACTCCTCCTCGTCGACAGCTAGCAGTTTTCGGACTCGCTTTTGTTGCCTTAAGGCTTCCTCCTAAAGGGGAAGACCTGCTAAGGCACTAATAAGAGCAACAGTAGCAACAGCGACCCCCCCATCTCTTAAAGCTTCTGCCTTCAGACGGGATGCTGGCTGTTTCCTGATATCTCAATTGGTCAAATTCAAAATCAAGTGTCTCCTTTCGATGAATGATCGAAAGAACCACTTTAAGTAATGAATATTGTTCAGATTTTGAGAAGAAAGA
>NW_025867648.1:0-7695 GCF_002878395.1 Capsicum annuum
GAAATTTGATCTTCAAGCTTGATTGTGCAACCCTAGTTGTTTTTATCCTATGGTGCTCTTGGATGATGAGCTTTGAGATGTTAATAGGATTGTAATGTGTTTAGAAGGTTAAGTTTAGGGACGTGTAAGGAGTGTTAAATGACTTAATTACCCTTAAAATAACTCAAAACGGAGTGTTTTTGGCATTGAAACTGACTTAGGCAGCGCCTAACCAATCACCTAAGTTTGGTTGGGTGGCGCCTAACCAATCGCCTATCCTTACTGTCTCTCATGAAAATGGGCATAACTTTTCGTTCGGGTATTGGATTAAGGCGAAATTGGTATCGTTGAAAAGATAATTCAATTATCTACAATTTGGTGGGTAGAAATATGCAGAAATACCATATTAACATTGGGTTATACTCATTCAAAGATGACCCTTACAAAATCGAACACTAAAACTTGATGGATTCAAAAACTCTTAGCTTGTATTACCTTAAGTGACTCATATGAACATGATTAATGTATCATAAGCTATATTATCACTAGGATACTCATTGTAAGTGATGCACTAAAATGCTACTCACAGGATAGGAGGTTTCATACATTGGAAAAATGGTTCGTCTCCTAGCTTAGAAATATACGGGGTATTACAATATCTCCCCGTTGGAAACATTCGTCCACAAATGGAAATTAACTAAAGTAGGAGAGATGATAAGATGAAGTATGTACAAGACATACACTAATGAAATATGGGTTCATTACTGGCATGACTGAAAGCTGAGCACAACATACTAAACATGCATATCTGATGCATGGGAAGCTGATTCATGAATATAAGACTGAGGATTCTAATAAAGTAATTTTTCTCAAAATGAGAATGCATATCTGATGCACAACTAAACGGCTAAATCAATACATATCTGATCTATGATTATATGACTAACATAATACGTGAATGCATGACTAAAAGTATTGATGAGCTGATCACACATATCTGATGCGTGAATTCATGACTAAACTTACTTATGAACATGCAACGGTAAAGGTATCAAGTTTGAACTAAAAATTGATCATGGAACTGAATACCAAGTTTGGCACTAAAATATGAACATGAGAACGAGTAAGTTTAAGGAAAACTGTTACCTTGAACTGATAATACCGATAAGTTTGAGATTAATTACTCCATATGTATGATCAGAAACATGAGAACATAACTAAGTCTAGGACATGGTAGATCTACTGAATATCATGATCTGAACTGAATCTTGAAAACATGGCATACGAATGAAGTTGGAGTTTGAGGGTTAACTTATGAGTACCCCTTCTCCAAATTGGATTCATCAAAAGAAAATAGAGCAGCATGTTTATGTCATGAAATTTTGAGGGTATGATGTATCTCCCCCTTGGGACACTATGTCTCTCAAAGAATACTGACTTAGATGAGCTACTGAGGGAAATTAAGGCGATGCGTAAGACACCTAGGAACTGAGTCATGACTGAATAGCTAGGATCTGAAACTGAGACATGATATATGTACTGAGCTGAACACGAGTGCATAAATATACTAACTTATTTGATTAACTGAATAACTGATAGCTGAATACTGGATCTGTAAAGCTAAACTGTACTTAGTCTGAATAGCTGGGCTAAGATTTGTTTGAGTTTTATGCATAGGAGATAAGGACTAACTGAGTAGAATGAGGTATCTAAGCATGGATTCATGAAGTCTTTATTATTTTTGAATGCGAGACCAAGCATGGGACATAGCTCTCAGGTATTCTATAAACTGGGGTACTGAAACACTGATAACTGAGTACTGACAACCTGAATGCTATGGTCAAGCATGTCTGGAACTAAACTGAGTTTCAAATCTGGTTACTGAACTGAAGATGACATTATAACTAAGCCTATATCTTGTATAGAAGTACTGAATTCAAGGACTTAACACTGATCACTGAGTGCTGGATACTAAAACTATAATTGAGTTGGCAACTGAGTTTTTGATGGCTACATGCTGGGGACTGATATAAGTCAAGGATCTAAATGTACACTTACACTTTGTACTTCCCCAACTTCTAAATACGACCCCTTTCTAGACATTTACTTTCACATTTATCATGACATTCAAGCCTATCTTCACAACTACACCCTCGTGCAAAGTAAGCATGCAACAATCTCCTCTTATCTAAACAACTGCTCATTACTACACTGTTCCATAAGGAGAGCTAACTGGAGAAGTAAATCAGGAGGACCTGAAACATGAATAGATACAAACTAAACTTGACACATGACTGAAACTTGAGGAGTAAAATATCAATAGTTTGGATTTACCAATAAGGTCTGAACTGAGGATATACATGACATAGTGTAAATGTATCTGATCTGTAGGGGCATAGCATGAGTCATGGAAGCTAAGTATACTAGAAATCATGATATGCGTACATAATTCATGAGCTGCATGACCTGAGTCTAGAGTTTTCTGTACTCGTGAGACATGATTCAAATACTGAGGAAGCTGGAACTGAACCCCTTATACTGGGAACTAAAGGCACACATAATCCCATGAAAAGTATGTGAAAGTAGATTGTTCTCATGGAACATGACTCGTATTATGGAGTAAAAGGGACTCATTATGCTGGAAATTGAATTCATACATGATTATAGTTCGTGACCATAGAGTTGGTATTCAATGCCTGAGTTGGTTTCATGATAGCTGAAGTGAAACACTCTGCACTGAGATGAGAATGGGTCTAGAATTATCTTCCTTTACTGCTTTCTATACATACTGGCTCTACTACTGAAATCTGAGGGCCTGGCTTAGGTACTTGATCTACCATCATATACCTACATTATGTTCAACACCTGTCTGTCTTACTAAACACATCATCTAATTCCGTTTCCTCATATACTGCTAATATCACATTCACACCTTCATACTTAATTTTGAGTTAATAAACTTAAGTTTTTAGCTCGTACTGTTCAAGCCTACTGATCTAATCCCCATGAATACATAATCTGATCAAATAGAATAATACTATCCCAACTCTACTACTGCTAAACTTCTGGGTACAATAATGAGTTCTATGATCATGAATAAAATCTGTACGACCTTGGAACAATAATGAACTGATGGGCTACTGTTTGAGTCTGTTGCTAATCTCATAACTGACCATAGGGACTGTCTGAGAAAGCCCTGTCTTTAGGACTTTGAACTTCACTGTTTCTATTACCTTAAAAGTAAGGTAAAGTGAACATGAGGGGTGCATGATATGAATCTACATGGTTTCCTTAAATAAACTTGCTATAGCACGATTTTGGGAAATGAAAGAAGGGAAACTGTTCCTAAAACATCTAATAGCCTCTTGCACATAAGTGTGGTGCACAACACGCCCATGTACTAGACTCTACTTGATGCAGCTTTCAGACTTCCTAGGACACTGTTGAACCTTAGGCTCTGATACCAAGTTTGTAAAGTCCCGATTTGCTGAACCAGAATGCTACACGATGCTCATGACCCCGAGGGACCACAAGTTAACCCATGAATGATATCTGTACCTGTAAACTATATAATATCTCAGAAAATATGCGGAAACATGAACTATAAGGCCATAAGGTTCAATAATGATACATATCTAAAAAATATGGTATAACAATACTAAAAAAAACATAAATACTGAAGTATGAACATCTAATATGACATCTAGTCTGAAAGCCTCTAACTGAACTGAATAAGGAGTTGATGGGACATGTCCCCAACTAACTCCAACTACTGAAACAAACAGAAAACTGAAATAGAAATGAAATCATCATGTCCTCGAAGGATGAGGACTCACGTCTAACTCTGACTGCTGATCCTCGAATCTACTACTGATTTGGAGCTCATGCCTCTGAACCTATGGTGTAACATAAGAGAAAGCACCATAGAGTAAATGCGTCAGTACATTTGAATGTACTGAGTATACGAGTGAGGTAGGCTAAATGCAAAGGGTTATATGCATGGACAATACTGAATGATATGAACGTGCAAGTACATATATGCATACGTAACTATAACTAAACTCATGGAGATATGGACTACAGAGTCTGAATAAGGACAACATGAGTGTACTGATAATAAGATCCTGAAAGACTGAGTTTACTGATATTGATATGTAAATCATTAATAAGTGATGGATCTGATACTGTATTACTGAATATTGGGAGACTGATACTATATTACTGATAAAGGAGTGATTGTTTCTGACAGTTTGAATTATGAAGAACTGGTCTGATTGACTGTATCTGACAGTCCTAAAGCTGAGTTCTGATAGCATTAGTTCTGATATATTTTGTGATTGATAGCATAAGTGACTGTATCTGACAGTCCATAAATCTGAAGGAAACTATCTGAGTTCAATTCTATTTTTGAGTTGACTGTATCTGACAGTCCTGATATACTAAAATCTGAAGAACTATCTGAGTTCTTTACTGAGACTGGGTAGTTATAGATGACAGTCCTTAAATCTATAACTGAAACTGTGGGAAGTATTTATCTAATCGACATGCCCCAAATACGCTATAATAGCTAAGCTGGGTTCCAATCTCTGCCCCGATTGGAGGGGTGTCAATACCGCGTCACTGGTAAGGACAGCTGTGAGAACACTATACTGGCAGGTATTTAAATGAGAATAGTGGAAACCCTAAACTAACAGGTTAAGCCACCTCATCAACCCTAATCTGAAGGGTTAAGATGTCTCAACCTATGTTGGCTACGTAGTTCTAGAACACAAGGATGACTACTAAGAATCACACCCTGAACTGGCGGGTGAGTTCCCATCCTTGGGTTCACTCGGTGCTAACTTCTACTCCCATCTGAAGGACACTGAACTGAATAACTAAGCTGAACTGAATAACTGAACTGAACTAATTAGCTGAACTGATACTGATTAACTGGACTGATACTAGTGGTATTGTTTAGCAGAGCTAAACTAAGTTTACTGGATTCCAATGACTGACGGAATATAATGAGTTTTGAGGACTGGTTGAGAGTACTGAAGTTACTGAGATTGACTGTGAATACTGAGGTTGCTGAGGTTACTGAGCACTGAGATTACTGAGATTACTGGACTACTGAGATTACTGAGATTTCTGAGTTTTCCTGAGTCATATGACTGACTGAATTCTATAGATCATGGCTTGACTGAGAGTATCATGAAAACATGACATGGCTCTAGGCACACAGCTATATTTTTCGGGTACAAATACCCCCAGGACTCGATGGAAGGAAACTGACACCACTTGAATTTCTTGAGTACACGATCATAAATAAAAATCCATAATACATGAGTGGGGGATTTCATGAAGTACATGGTCATCATAATATCTATCATGAATAGGAGTGCTTATAATCAAGTCATAAATCTCATATTCTAATATCATGGGCATTCCGACAACATATACTATTCAAGTAATCGCATGGAAACCATTCAAGCATAAGGGAACGGCAATATGTAACGTTTAGTTCATATTGTAATGATTTGGGGATATTATACTTTATGTATTTATTCAACATCTCAAACATGGTAGGGAAAGCATGGATATATTTTACATACATAATTTATATCTCCATTATCATACATGCTTTATACAACAACAATAACAACACATAATTTCCATGGAAATTCATATTGGAGTGTATGCCTAACATGAACTTGTTATTTAGATATCATGAAATCATGTAAATATGAAGTTCTAACATACTAGGCATTTTATCGAACACCTTGCATGCATTCTTTAAGGCATAGGTGGATTTCATACTTCCATTCTATCAATCCATCTAAGGATCATGTTTTTCAACTAACAACATAACTTTCATGAGATATACAGTCACAATACTATTATATACCAAAACAAACAAGCATCAACATGGGTATGATCATATCACCACAATCAACCAAGCTTTTGTATTTTAAAGATTGATTCTTGAACTCCATGGACGAAAGGAATTCATGGATGAACACTACGCATACCTTGGAAGGGAGGTTCTTGATGATTGACGGAGGAATTTCCTTGAAATTTGATCTTCAAGCTTGATTGTGCAACCCTAGTCGTTTTTCTCCTATGGTGCTCTTGGATGATGAGCTTTGAGATGTTAATAGGGTTATAATGTGTTTAGAAGCTATATATTTCATGGGGTTAAGTTTAGGGACGTGTAAGGAGTGTTAAAAGACTTAATTACCCTCAAAATAACTCAAAACGGATTGGTTTTGACATTGGAACTGACTTAGGCAGCGCCTAACCAATCGCCTAAGTTTGGTTGGGCGGCGCCTAACCGATCGCCTATCCTTCCTTTCTCTCACGAAAATAGACATAACTTTTCGCTCGGGTATTGGATTAAGGCGAAATTGGTATCGTTGGAAATCTAATTCAATTATCTACAATTTGGTGGCTAGAAATATGCAGAAATACCACATTAACATCAAGTTATACTCGTTCAAAGATGACCCTTGCAAAATCAAACACTAAAACTTGATGGATTCAAAAACTCTTAGCTTGTATTACCTTAAGTGACTCATATGAACATGCTTAATGTATCATAAGCTATCTTATCGCTAGGATACTCATTGTAAGTGATGCACTAAAATGCTACTCACAGGATAGGAGGTTTCATATGTAGGAAAAATGGTTCGTCTCCTTGCTTAGAAATATAAGGGGTATTACAGTCCTCAACTTACGAACAACTTAATACCTAGTCGAGCCTATATGTACCTCCCCTGCCCCAGACTCGGAAGGTTCAATCAGTTACAACAACATAAGGCATATTCTTCACCCATATATATATATGCAACAGTCCTATACTGGCTGATAAATATACGTGCATACTGATGATAGGTGATGCGCATGCAAAAATGAATGCAAAGTACAAAATCAATATCACCACTAATCATAACTTTCCTCATCAGGACCATCATTATCGTAATCAACCTCCAGCCTTACCATATATCAATACATCATCAATAGTATCCTCTGGCTTTGCCAGGTATCAATATATTATAAATATATCCTCCAGCCTTATCGGGTATCAACATCATCACAACTGTATCCTCCGGCTTTGTCGGGTATCAATATCATCATAATAGTATTCTCCGACCTTGCCGACGGCCTTGCCGGGTATTAACATATGACCATAATAGTCATTACCCAATAACATACTCTATAATACTCATAAAAAAATAGTTATATCACTATAGAATATCTATCTATTCAATACTTTCCAACTACACGTTATTAACTAACCAATACTTATTATAATAGAATCACTAGTTCGCTAGTCATCACATAACCTCTAGTTATTAGCCTAAACATTATCCTTCACATAATCCTTATTCACGGCATAGCAACTAACCACTATTTATTTAATAGCCAATATCTAACATCTAGTCAAGGTTCATCACTAGACCAAAACCGTCATTTAACCACCATCCATTATTATCAACTAATCATCTTATATCCATTAATCATTACAAAAAAAACAGATTACTACTTGTACCCTAACCATCTTTTATTAACCGACACTATTCAGTATCTAACCATTGTTTACCAACTAATCCTTGCTTAACTATTCATTAGTTAACCATTTAGAAACTATAAAAAGTTATTAACTAGTCACCTCTTATTACCAACATCGCTTATTATCTAACCTCATTGACATACAACTCCTCATTTATCGATTAA
>NW_025867648.1:10695-20416 GCF_002878395.1 Capsicum annuum
TCATTAATGTTAATTGAACTTGATAGTATCATGATAGGTCGATTGATTTAGGCAAACATAGGTTGGGTAGGCAAAGTTTAGAATTTGTGGCTTTGGTTGGATGTTGGAAATTCCGTGGAATGTTTAAAATTTTGTTGAATAGTTTGATTTTCTCGCACTAAAAATGTATTCATTTGGTTGGGGAATGCCTCGAGAGATTTGTATTGATTTATCTAGGGAATGTCCCAAAGTATTTTGTACCCGGAGGACGTTCGTGATCAAGGCCTGAGGCATCGGGTAAAGTGTTGAAGGTCGTTTAGGATTAGCATAGGATATTTCGGTACCTTTATTTTGAGTTTGTAATAATTGGACTGGACATTATATTTTGGATTGTTTGTTTTGTTTGCTTGAGTGATTGTTTTTGCGTTCTTTGTGTGGTTTATGCATTTGTAATGTTAATATAGCCGATACTCTCCACCAAGATACCGTGGTCAAACCACGAGATCGAGGGGTGCCTAGCACCTTCCCCTTGGTCAACAAAATTCTTTAGTCGGAGTCTCTATTCGCAAACCAGTTTAAAGAGTCAAACAGTTTTGAAAAAGGATTCCCAAAGGTGACTTGGCACACCCAATGCCAAGTGGCGGCTCTGAGTTTAAATGTAAATAATCCTTTTCGAAACAAAATTTTCATTTTTTATTACTTTAATAAAAATCCTTTCAAACTTTAAGATCAATTTTTTTTTCGGTAAAAAAGGGGTGTGACAGCTCTGGCAACTCTGCTGGGAATTTTTCAGAATTCGACCTTATTTTTGGAGTTGTATCGGCTTAGTTTGACATTATGGGTGTATAAACATTGTTTGTGTTATCGTTTGTTATTTATTTTATCATTGTTGAGTGTTACGTGTTTACAGTTTTTCTCTTGTGTGTTACCACTTTATATCTAGCATCATGTGCATAACCCGAGTCAATTCTTTCTGCAACAAGTTCCGGAGTGCACGTCATGCGCACAAACTCTAGTTGAGTCACCCTTATTTTAGGAGGGGGAGCCATTGGATGTATGGAGTAGGTGGAAAGCAAAGCAGCCATTATCGACCATATGCTCCCCCGAATGGCCTTGTTAGTGAACCACAACGTAGGTCAGCCTTTAGGTCATGTTTATCTGTATCATATTGAGACCTAGCGGGGCCCACTCAGTCCTTTATAGGAGACTCACCTTTAAAACATCCCTACGTGCTAAATGTTGCACCTCTAAGGGTAACGTGGTCATTTGACGGACTGATTTGGGGAAAACATATGCTAGAATTAAAGAAAGATGTGTAGGCATAGAAAAAAAAAAAGGGAAAAAAGAGAAAAGGTAAATCAAAAAGAGTTTTGTAATTTTTAGGATCTTTATGGCTTTTGTTTTTCACAATTCAAAAATTAAAAAAAAAAGATTTTTTTTACTTTTTGCACTTATTTTTCCAAAAATAAAAAAAATCATCAAAATTTTTTTTCCTTTTGTTTCCTTTATCAAGCATTCACAATTCGGAAACTTCAAAAAGATTTTTTCAGGAGCTTTTTATAAAAGAAAAATTCTAAAAAAAGGTGGTAGAAGTTTTGTACATTTCATATAACAAAAATACCAAAAAAAAATTCTTTCATAGCTGTTGGTGTCGGTTTTTATATGAAGTGTCAAATTGAAAAATCAAAAAAAAAATTGTTATGTTGTTCATCGTGTGTCTTAGTCGTGTCTCAAGTCAGGGTGCAATTTGTTATTTAATCATTAATTGTCCAATCTGGACGAACTACATACCCCTGATTCTCCTCTCTCGGGAGTGAGATACGTAGGCAGCCTATTATAGGTTCGGGGATCTTATTCAAAAATTCAAAAAGATTTTCTTCACTCTTCATTTAGAGTAGGTGTTTCATACATGTCTTGAAAAGAAAAATACAAAAAAAAAAGATTTTCCTCAATAGTCGTAGGTTTCATTTTTGGTAGATCTTATTTCAAAAATCCAAAAATATTTTTTTTCACTCTTCATTTAGAGTAGGTGTCTTAGACTTCTTTAAAAGCTACAAAAAGATTTTTCTTTAATAATTTTAAGTTTCATTGTCGTATGATATTAAAAATCAAAAATCCAAAAAGATTTTTCTTTGGTAATCATAGGTTTCATTTTTTATAGGGAGTTTTAGCTTGTAAAATACAAAAAAGATTTTCGTCAATTCTTTTGACAATTTATTATTTTCTTTTCTTCTCAAAGTTTAAAAAAAAAGAAAAAGAAAGAGAGTTGATCGGTCATTTTGTGGCCAAACTTCAAGAACTACGCACACCTGATTCTCCTATTTTGGGATGTGAGATACGTAAGCGTCCTTCTTGGGTTCGGTGATCTTTTAAAAAAAAGGAGAGATTTTGAGAAAGTGTTGAACTCTAACACATTTACTATCTCTTGTTCAATTTGTTTAAGGTGGTTGATTTGTGGCATTTTGGTTGGTTCTCCATATTGCACCAAGTCAAAGAGAAAGTTATGGCCAACAAGGATACCGAGTTTATTGTCACTAATTCGACAGGGATTTCGGGGAATGAGAATTTAGGAGATAATAAAGAGATTCAAAAATTAAGGCAACAAATGATAGAAATGGATCGAGCTTGGTCTAATGGGTTGCCGCCTCCTCCAGTTCCTACTGATAATCTGGAATATCTATCTAGCTTGCCTCCCGTGTCATATACACAATTTTTCATTTTTGTTGACATGCCACAACATGCATCAGGGACTACATCGGGGCAACACTATCTAAACACTTTCAATATTCCTTTGCTCATTCCTCAACACAAAACTACCACTTACTCGGCTACATTTGTTGTTCATACTTTTGCAGCGCCACCCCCGCCTGAAGCTCCTACTTTTAATGCCAATCCAACGGTTGTGATTCCTCACTCTAAAAGCAACCCTGTATTGAAAATTTCAAGTGATCAACATTATGCTCCCGAGCTTACATTTAAGTCGACTGATCCTTATGGGTACACTCATCCGCCTGAATTTACTCTTAATGCCGAAAATCCTGTTATGAAAGAAGAACAAGAATAAATGACCAGAAAATTGAGAAGTTTCCAACTAGCTATGAAGAATCTCCAAAGGCCTAGGGGGTACAAAAGTGTCTCATATAAAGATCTGTGCATGTTTCCAGGTATTCATCTCCCTTTTGGTTTTAAGATTCCAAAGTTTGAGAAGTATGATGGACACGGGGATCTGGTGGCGCATTTGAGATGTTATTGTAACCAACTAAGAGGTGTCGAAGGCAAAGAAGAACTGCTTATGGCTTAGTTTGGTGAGAGTTTTTTGGATCTAGCCTCAGAGTGGTTTGTTGATCAGGATATTGATAGGTGGAATAGTTGGGATGATTTAGCTAATGAATTTGTGCAACAATTTCAATATAATGTGGAATTAATCCCTGATGAAAAATCCCTAACTAGTATGAAGAAGAAGAATACTGAGAATTTCAGGGAGTATGCGATCAGATGGCGTGAACAAGCATCTAGGGCAAAATCACCAATGAATGAAAGAAAGATAGTAGAGGTGTTTATTCAAGCGCAAGATAAAACATATTATCAACACTTGTTACCTGTATTAGGCAAGACATTCATTGAGGTCCTTAAAATGGGAGAGATGATAGAGGATGGAATTAAGATTGGTCGCATTGTTAGTTTTTCAACATTGAAAACGACTACTCAAGCAATTCAAAAGGGTTCAGGAAGCATTGGGGTGACAAAGAATGAGGAAGATGCATTTTCTATTGTAGCTGGACAGCGAAGAAGGTCAAGAAGACCCCATTGTCGTCACTCTCAGGCTCAAACCCAAGTTCATGCCCAAGCTCCACATAATCACTCCCAAAATCCATTATACTCTGCTCCTCCACATCCGTAACCAGTATATAACGCACTGCCACATGTTCAACCCCCATGTTACCTATAGTGGAACACACTAACTCCTCAGAGTCGTCCTCTAACTCCACAAACATACTAAAATCCTTCTAAGCCTGATTTTTCATCCAAGCTAAACAATGAAATGAGGCAGAAGTCGAGAGATATATTTGCACCAATTAGAGAGTCGTATGCCAGTTTATTTCAAAGATTGGTACAATGGGGCATAATCACTCCTCTTCTTGGGTGCACTCTTAATCGGCGTTCAAGAAATTTTGATCCTAATGTACAATGTGGGTATCATTCTGATGCTCAGGATCATAGTATTGAAGATTGTTGAGATTTGAAAAAAGAATTTGAAAAGATGATTCAAGATGAATCAATTATGGTGCAGAACATTGACAGTGAGGCAAGCTCTAGTCATGCTGATATGCAAACCAGTGGCTAAGTTGTCAGGCTGAGCAATTGAGAAGTCACCCCTTTCCCTACTAGGAAGGGGTCTGGTAGTTTGTTTTGTTTTGTTTTTTATTTTTTTGAATTATTTCAGGGTTGTAGTTCGGGATCTATCTTGTTTTTTCCTTTTGTTGTTTATGTTCAAACCCTTCTATCTTTTATTTCAACTAAATGAATTGTCCCTTTTTCTTTGTGTTTAAATGTGTCATTTGTTTGTTTTCTTTATACAATATATTTTATGTTGATTCTAGTGATATGACATGCTAGCGAAATTTTCAGTCAGATCTTAAAATCTAGTTTAAGAATGAGCATTGAATCAGAGGGTTAAAGTTAGAAAAAGAGAGCGTCTGAGAAAATAGATAGAGTGCTGGGGCATTTGGTGATCAAATTGAAGCCATCTTTGAAAATTAAGGCAATTATTTTGAGAATAACTTGGTCAGCATTTGAAAGACATGTCTCAATTAGGTCAAATAGTGGATGTGTGATCCTACATCAAAAGGAATAGAAAAATTAGCTCCACGAAAGCATGAGGAATGTATAACAAAGATGGAGTTGGCAGAAGAAGTATCTATGTACAGTCTCAGTTAAAATTAGTGCTGTAAAAATATCACAAATGATCTTCATCTCTCACTTTCATATTGCATGATATGTAGTTGCATTTTGAAGGATTGATATGACAAAGGCATTTCATTCTGCTATCCAAATATCGTGTCATCCTTTGTTTACCCCATTTAAGCTTTAGTCCTATTTTCTTTCATACCCCTCTTTTGGAATCAAGATAGAGTCAGCAAAGCTCAAAAGAAAAGTGTCGAGCAAAATAATAGAGTTAGAAAGTTTCAAAAACAAACAAGAGAAAAAATGTGTCCAAAAGAAGGAAAAGAAAAGAGCGTTAAGAAAAAAATAGAGTCAGAAGGTCCCAAAAAGAAAAAAAAAGTCAATAGAAGAGTCAACAAAAGAAAAAAAGAAAAAAAGAAAAAATCAAAATCAAGCAAAAGAACAAGCCATCAGAACTACGCGTGACCTGATTCTCCTCTCTCGGGGGTGAGATACGTAGGCTTCCCTACTCTGAGCTCGGTCTAACCAATAAACAATTTAGTATTGCCTAGTCAAAAGAAACTAGGGTATGAGTTGATCCTCATTGTTTGAGTCGATTTCAAAAGTTGTAAATCCCACCCCACTTCAAGTGTCATTTGGGCCTCATGTCATCCTTTCTTTCTAATCCTTTCCGAAATCCAAGTTACAACCAAAGAAAGACCTTCAGATCAATCTTTGAGGATGTTAAGGCTAAGCATGCAAGGGATATGATGATGTATTTGGGAACTACTTTTCTTCCTCAGCATAAGGAATCAAGAGAGAAATAAAAATGAGAGTCTTATTAGTAAAAACCCTCACTAGCAACATAAGATGATGGTAAGTTGAGAGAGATAAAAATGAGAGAGTCTTATCAGTGAAAATCCTCACGGACACTGTAAGACGACTGGGAGTTGAGAGAAATAAAAATAAGAGAGTCTCATTGGTGAAAAAGCCTAACGAACACCGTAAGGCAATGGTGAGCTGAAAAAAATGAGAGAGGCTTGTTGGCGAAAACCTTTCAAGGTGTCACTAGCCAAATGAGGTCTTAAAAGCAATTGACCTAAGGAAACAACTCAGTTTCAAGCCCAGTTAACTCAACAACAATTGGTAGAAAGTTTGAATGGAAAGATCAGGCAGCTTAATCCCAAATGCATGGCATAATCATTAGAGTTGACTGTCATTTCTAGATAAATTTTTTGTTTCTTTGTTTCAAATGGGGACATTCATTGTCTTTTCTTTATTTTTTATTTTTATTTTATTGAGTCAGTTATCCAAATAAAATCATTGTCATTTTTTCTCTAGTCTTTGAGTCAAGTCCATGTCGAAACAAGTGAGAAAAGATTTCAAAACTGACTACTAGCTTCTTTAATTGCACAAAGCAAGACAAAGCTAGCATATGAAAGAGACATGATTGTGAGCCGAAAAAAGGGCATGCAGAAGTTTTGTCAACAGACAAGTCTGGGAACTCATGGAAATACCAAAGTTTAAAGGATTTATCTGAAGAGCATGGCAAAGCAAAGATACTGTGTTTGTTTCAAAGTCACTCTTAATGATCTGAGTTTGGGTCAATGATGCATCAAGTCAATGATATATGTAACTGTTGGAAGCAAGATTAATGTGATAAGGGAAACAGCGATCTCCACGAAAGCTAAAGCCACAAATCAGCCACCATGTTTAAAACTCACAAGTTTTGTTTGATGAAACAGGAAACATACTACCTTCAAAGAAAGAACTTCAGAGCATAAACATCAAGGGTTGCAATGCCTCACTTTTACAAATGCAGGAAGCAATGTTGCTGCACAAGTTTGATAATAAAATCATGGTAAAAATTTATCATCCTATATCCCTCGGAGACACACTTGTTCAGGGATTTCAAGTTTTTATTTGCTAGGTAATACACTTGTTAAATTGAACCTTCACTCCTAGGAGACGTACCTTTTAGTCGAGTTATCTCCTTTGATTCCTATAAGACATACCTTTAGTCGAGTCATCCCCCTTGGTTCCTATAAGACATACCTTTTAGTTGAGTCATCCCCCTTGATTCCTATAAGACGTACCTTTTAGTCGAGTCATTCCCTTGATTCCTATAAGACGTCCCTTTTAGTCAAGTCATTCCTCCTTGACCCCTAGAAGACGTACCTTTTAGTCGAGTCAATCCTCTGATTCCTATAAAACGTACCTTTTAGTCGAGTCATTTCCCTTGACCCTTAGAAGACGTACCTTTTAGTCGATTCATTCCCCTTGACCCCTAGAAGAGGTACCTTTTAGTCTAGTCACTCCTTTGATTCCTATAATACATACCTTTTAGTCGATTCATTTCCCTTGACCCCTAGAAGACGTGCCTTTTAGTCGAGTCATTTTCCTTGATTCCTATAAGACATACCTTTTAGTCAAGTCATTCCCCTGATTCCTATAAGACGTACCTTTTAGTCGAGTCATTTCCCCTTGACCCCTAGAAGATGTACCTTTTAGTCGAGTCACATCTTGATTCCTATAAGACGTACCTTTTATTAGAGTTACTTCCCTTGACCCATAGAAGACGTACCTTTTAGTCGAGTCATCCCCTTTGGTTCCTATAAGACATACCTTTTACTCGAGTCATGCCCCTTGATTCCTATAAGACGTACCTTTTAGTCGAGTCATTCCCCTGATTCCTATAAGACGTACCTTTTAGTCGAGTCTTTCTCCTTGATTATTACAATGATGTGACTTTCACAAAAGTCCTAATAAACTGGGGTAAAATTTAATTCTTGTGTTTGGAACTTCACTTTTTCTGACAAATGAAATCTCTTTATAATAATCTTTGTTTGGGATAATTTTCTTTTTAGTTTTGATGTGATTTAAGAAGCCCGCCTGAAGAACAAGGCGAATAAATAAGAAGACAAGTAACATAGTGAAGAAGTTGAAAGTCAAGAAACAAGGTGAAGAAATTGAAAGTCAACAGATTGAAAAATAGCAAGTCAGGAACCTGCCTGAAGAACAGGGTGAAAACATTTAAAACCAAGCAACAAGTGAAGAAATTGCAAGTCAGGAGCCCGCCTGAAGAATAGGGTGATGAAGTAGCGAGTCAAAAGTCAAGGAAAGCTGCATAGATAGAGTTTTTGTAATTTCGTTTATGTTTTTAACTTGTAATTTTTATTTTGATGTAATGACAGAGCCGCGGACCAGAACCTCGATGGAACCTCACTCGACTTTCCAACTCAATATAGTCCTTCTCTTTCCAATCCTTTGAGATACCCATGACTTGATTCCCTTATAACTTGGGTAGGTAGGACGTCCTAAGTCTAGACCCAATTTCCTTTCTTCCTTCTGTTTCTTTCTTTGAATAATGATCGGGTCAAAATTTGGTCTCGTTGTCTACTTCTTTGTCTGAAAACACTTTGTGTTTACATCCAAAGGGGGCATGAAGTATACATGTAATTTTGTCCCTCCGAAAGATCACTTTTACTCATTTTACCTTCTCCTACCGTGTACCCTCAATCGTGTAATTATCCCTCCACAAAATGACAAAAATAGCAACCAACTCTCAACAAATTAATAACAAATTTTATCTCATCCCTTAACCACTCACACCCTAATACCCTCCTACCCCACCTACCCACATGACCCCATCCCCCATATTTATTTTACATGGTTTTGGCCTTTACAAAAGGGGAAGAGAACACAATACAAGGGGACCCACATAAAAAAGATTCCCAATTTCATTCATCATGGAATTTTCCATCCATCATAGAATATTAACACCTCACATTAATACATGGAACCCATAGGAATTTCTATTTTTACACAATACACATGCTACAAAAATGGACCTCACCATGATATTAGCATACTAGGGGGCCCACGATTGACTCCATTCTTCCACAATAAAGACACCACGACTGATTCCTTTTTGGGGACTTCACTGAATACGCGCACACACACAATTTCTTCTCCACACCATTGTCTTCTTCCACCACACACGTACACACTCACCTCACTCTATTCCTTCAAGATACCATATCATATACGTATAGAAACGGAGAGAGAACACAAGAGGGATCTCCATTTTTTTCCTTCACTCTCAAAAGAATACACAGACACAAATAATTTTGATCAAGAAAGAAAGTGAAATTAAATAGAGAGAGAGAGAGAGAATGAGATCGGGGTGGGAGAGATTTGAGAAAAACAGAGATCAGGGAGGGAAAGATTAGAGAAAAAACAAGGAAGAAACATGCGAAAGGAAATTTAGATAAGTTTTCACCAAAAAACTTCATCGCCACCAGTCGCATTCTCGATTCTTGCTACCCCTGAGCTTTCCAAAGCTCCGATGAAGCTGTCAGTCCTATCCATCCCAAAATGTTGAAACAACAACAAAAAATAGTCAGTTAATCGATCCCAACTCCAAAAACTCATTGGGAAAACCATCGAGTTTGGGTAGAATAGATCTCGGGGTTGAAATCTCCAATTTGAGGTAAAATTTGACTCCATTTTGGATGTTTGGTTGAGGTTCGATTAGGTCCAGTTCATGAGCTCCAGTAAGTAGTGGAACCCGAGGTCAAAATAGTCCATAAATTTTAATTTGAATCATTGGTCTTTTGGGTATGTTCGTTTCTTTAGGTTTGATCGAGTTGTCGGGTCCATGTTGAGTTTGTTTAATCAAGGTCTTGGTTCGTGATCTCTGAATTCATTGCCAAGTGTTCAGAATAAAATTGAGGTCTATTTTTCATCCCAATTTTCGATTAATCTTTATCGTTTAATGCCTTATGTGGTGAATTGATAATGTGTGGATCTTGCTTTGTTTGATTTGGTGTCTTTCAGATCATGAATGTTGATTAAT
>NW_025867649.1:0-3227 GCF_002878395.1 Capsicum annuum
CAATTGCAACTTTCAAGAAGATGTTGCACAAGATCGAGATGCAAAGGTCAAGGATGTTCTCATTAGGGAGAGTTAATACGCGCTGTACTCTTTTTCCCTTACGAGGTTTTATCCCACTGGGTTTCCCTTGTAAGGTTTTTAATGAGACAGCCGAAATGCGTATTATTAGAGATATGTACACTTTTTCCTTCACTAGATTTTTTTTCCTACTGGGTTTTTTCTAGTAAGGTTTTAACGAGGCACATTATCTATCAATTAGACATTCAAGGGGGGGTGTTATAAATGTATTTACATTATAGTGAATGTCTATCAAGATCTACTTTGATATCTATTAGGATATGAAGCATTCATCTTTTACTCAGATTAGGAGTAAATTTTCCCTATAAATAGAGGGGTTTTGTTCATTGTATTTATAATCTTATGATCTCTCATGCCTCAAGAGAAGAAATAAGAATTACTCTCTCTATTCTTTCTACTCTTCTTCTTTATTCTTTCTTTTTTTATAACAGTTTGGTATTTAAACAATAACCTACTAGATCTTTTCTCTTTTCATATATCTATCCGCTGCTTTTTTTTTTCTATTATATATTTTAAAAAATACTTCTCTTTTTTTTTCTTGATTCGTTTTGATCTCCATCTCCTCCTGTTCTTCACTTTTCTTTTCTATGCGTTATTCTTCTCTATTTCGAATTTAACTTGACAGTATATACATAAACAATTAGTAATTTAATATCCAACACATAATAACATATACATTATCCAAATAAATCAACAACACATTATGAATAGTATATGAAAATTACTTAAACAAATTTATTCATATTCTTGATTTGTCATGAAGTTTATGCAATAAATTACATAAGATCAAAATAAAATTTGTGTTAAGTTGAAAAGAAACACGAAATCGTGACCGGAATCCTCAAGCGAAATTTTGAAATTTTGAATCTCTACGCTTTCTCTTCTTTATTTTTATTTTTTTTTATTTTTGCTCTCTGATTTTTTGTCTGATATAGTGTACAGTGTGAGTGTGCGTTTGTTTTTCTCTGGGAGGGTGAGAGTCCTTTAAGTAGAGGAATTTTGGGGGGAACGATTGTTTTTTAGGGGGAATCATTCATCAATAAATAAGGGAGAGAGGATATGTAAAATTCAAAATTTTCTTCTTCTTTTTTAGTTATAGAAAATAATAGTAATAATAATAAATAAATATAATAATAATAAATAAAAATAAATAAATTAAATAATAACAATAATAACAATAATAAATATAATATTAATTAATTAATTTTATATTTAACAAAATATAATAACAATTTATAAATAGACAAATATAAATATAGTAAATAGTATTAAAACTACTAATTTATTTATTAAAAATTTATAAAAGGAAAGTATTTTTTTTTTCAATTTTTATATTATTTTTAAAATTAGAATAACAATAAAAATAAAATATCTCAAAGTTAACTTTATTTAATTATTTATTTTTTAACTAAAAATTTATTAAAATAAAAATGAAAGTCGAAATAATATATGATTAAATATATAAATATAAAATATTTAATATCGATAAACAAGTTAAAATTTAGGGTGGATCAAAAATCACGTGTCTACACATAGAGCCGTTTCTCGGAAAGAGCTTAAATATTATCTTAGATAGCCTATAGAGGATCATAGAGCAAGAATCAACACGTTGGATTGGTGGAAGAATAATGAAAGACAGTATCCTGTACTTTCAAGATTAGCTAGAGATAGATTGAATGTTTCAATGTCAACTGTTGCATCAGAGAGCGCCTTTAGTCAAGGATGAAAGCTTGTTGGAGATAACTGACACTCATTAAGAAGCAATGTCAAGAATGTTCTAGTTTACCTTAAAGACTTAATTAAAGCGGAACGAAGAAATCAACGAATGGAGGTGGAGCCAACAGTTGAACAAAATCTTGAAGAAATTATGACTTCAAGGGAGAACTCGGCACAATCAAGTTCAATGCACGGCTTTGGCCCAATTGATTTCGACACTCCTCAGACAATTTTCATTAATATTAACATGAATGAGTTGAAAAAAGTGATTAAAATTTGTAGAATTTTCAATTAATCGTTTAATCTAGGAAAAAGGCATAAATACCCCCTGAACTTTATGTCAAAACTCACTTTAACACTTTAACTTTATCGGTAATTATTTACCACCCTAAACAACTTTCACGTGAATTATATTACCCTCTTAAGGGTTGATGTGACAAAAAAAATAAAAATAAAAATAAAGCACGTTTTGAATTAAAAAAGTAAAAAAGAAAAAAAAAAAGTGGGCACATTTTTAAATTTTCAGCCATTAATATTTCTTCTTCTTCATACCCCATCACCCCCTCTCTTCTTTTTCCTCAAACCCTACTACCCCCTCTCTTCTAATTCCTCTATTTCTTTTCTTTTTTTCACTCCTATCAACCATTTTCAATACATATCTAAATATTTTCATGTGAATTTTTATAATAACATCATCTTCTTACACAAAAATCTTCAAAAAAATGCAATTTATTTCAGCAAAATTAGTTTTTCTTAATAGTTGTCTCATTCTTATTTTGATTGAACAAATTAAAACAAAAATTAAATTTCAACAATATAAATTTACATATCAAGAAAAGGATGAGGTGGTGGTCGGATTGAACGTTTTGTTCTTGTTATTGTACATCCATACTTTGTTTTAAAAAATGATCCTCAAATATAAAAAAATATTGGGATGGGAGGGGGGAGACTTGGGGGCCGGAGGGAGGGGGGTTGCAAGTTCAGCCATATGGAGAGGGAGCAGATTATCAATTACGTAGGGGGAGGAGGAAAAAGAAGTGTGTGCAATTTGTAGGAAGGGATTTGGGTAGGGTGGGTTTGGGGAGTGGGGAGGGGCTGAACAAGAGAGAAAATTTGGTGCAGGGGAGGGGGGTAGTAGTTGGCGGGGGTTGTGTGGGGTAAAGAAGAAAGCTTGGGGGTGAAAAGTGAAATTTTTTTTTTAATTTATATATATATATATAGAGAGAGAGAGAGAGAGAGAGAGAGAATTATCTTTTAATTTATTTTTTTTGCCTGGCTTGCGTGGTAATGATGTGGCAGCGATGTGGCACTGACTTGGGGGCTAGTGTATTAAATTCTTTATTATGAGAGTGGAATTAAATTTTTGGGGTGGTATATAATTCATGCAAAAGTTGTTTAGGGGGTAAATAATTACCGATAAAGTTAAAGTGCTA
>NW_025867650.1:0-4290 GCF_002878395.1 Capsicum annuum
ATAGGCCTAAAGGCCAAATAAATATTATTGAAACGTGCAAAACATAATTATATTCATAGTTTCAAAACCCCCTTTGTAAAACATGAATATAAAGGCCCATGAGATTTTAGGATAACCCCACGTACCTCTATATTCGAAGATGATAGGTATTTCTTGAGGCATACGTTGTGGGGACTCCAAATATGTAATTAGTTTCAAAAACCCATAGTTGAATATTGAGTTGCTTGGGTTTTTATTTTGAAATCCTAAGGACAGTTCTTGAGCAATTTTGATGAATGAAGATGTATTTTGGGGTATTTGGGGACTGAATTTCATGTTTATAGATAAATAAGGGTGGGAAAAGGACCATTTTGCCCCAAAAACGAAGTGTTTAAGTCACTTGAGTAGTAATGTAAGCGGCGCACACCTTATCACATAATATAGGTTGTGCAGCGTACTCTTTATCGCACATATTAGGTTGTGCGTCGCACACCTTATGGCATAAGTTAGGGTGTGCGTCTCACGCCTTATGCTGCACGACACACTCCACTTTGCAAAGCCATAACTTCTTCCTCGGGCATCGGATTTTTGCAAAATTGATATCGTTGGAAAGATAATTCGTAGTCCTATCATTTGATATATTGTAGGAACTCTAATTCAGTATGTACAAAGAGTAATGAATAATTGAAGTTGACCCAAGTTTTGACGCTTATTACAACTCAATCGATTGAAAAGCATTCAACTCGTCCTTGAGTTAGGGGACCTCTATGATCTCAATTAATGCTCAACTAGATTTATACACCACATAGTTGATTAAAATACTATATTCACAATACATTTATGGTTTTTGGAATGTGCACAAATAGAAATGACAATTTACGTTCAAGTCTGAAAGTATGGGGTGTTACATTAGCTTCCCCTTAGGATCATTCGTCCTTGAATGATGGGTAGGAACTTGTTGAAGACTTAAAGGTATGGAATAATGCGGACACGACATATCCTCTAATAAATAATACACTTATCTGAAACATGACCATATGGCTAGAACTACTGATATTCTTAATTCTTATATCAAACATGCATATCTGATTCATGGAATACACGACTGAAGCTACTCATAAGCTGAGTTCTCATAATGAACATGCATACCTGATGCATGGATTTGTTACTGAGTTGTTCTTATGAATGCAGAACTAAATAAACAGATAAGCTTAACTTTTTCTATTGGAGATGCATTTCTAATGCATGCATATTTGACTGAACTGACGTATGAACGTATGACTGAATATGCAGTGACAACTGGTGCGGAGCTTGTAATAAGAATCTATTCATGCAACTTAATGGGGTATCTCCCCCTTGGGACCCTATGTCCCTCTTTGAATGCTCAATTCATTAAGATGCTCAGAAAACTAGGCGATGCACTAGGCACCTACAAATTTAATCATATCTGAACATCTGGAATCTGAATCTAGTACATGACGCATGAATTGAGCTATACTCGCAAATACTAGTATACTCTATCTTAGAATAGTAACATATCTGAGATTTTTGGGTGGCATGATTAAAAAAGGAGACGAGAAAACAAGTCATGCGAATCTGACTGCAAAACTGATTTGCTGGCCACATAGACCGAACTATACTAGAAACTTATACTCAATCTAGAGTATCTCTTCAATACTCTCTCTAAAGAAGTTCTAGCAGTAATAGGGATCCATGAATCTTAGGTATGGATTACATCAGACATCCAACTGAGGAAATCATAACATTTACACTACTCTGTAGTCTGGAATATAGACATATAACTCATAAATCAGGATAGAATTACCAGGCCTTAATCAATGTAACTTCTTACTTTCAAGCTTAGCACACTTTTCGAGTATCCCTTAACTTACTATTCTCCTTAATTACCATACTCATTGATTCAAGTTATAATCCTTATAAATCTTTCTACTAGTGTCTAAATTAGCTTAAATCCTTTCACGGTGATCAAGCCAAATTTTAAATCACAAAATAAAACATGTCATACCACGATACTAGTCTAAACCATATGATTCAGTCTTCTGTATCCTCTTTAGAGATCACATCCTAAGCATATCGTGCCTTACCACTTGAACGACCAGCTCTGAACTCTTACTATGGATTTACTAGAGCATATTGTGTCCCTCTACTTAAATCCCAACATGTCATTCAAGCCTATCTTTAGAACCACATATGAACTCCAAGGCAAACACCCATAAGGACATACTTCACATATTCTCTAAACCACTATCAATATAACTCCCACGCGTTACCCCAAGAACATACACACAAATTCTCACTAACCATCACATATATCAAAGATTTGTCCCCAAACTTACTTAACACTTAAAACATTATCTAAAACAAGCATACTATAATTTTTATCAATAGGAAAACATTTACTCCTCACAACCATCCTCATATAAGAAGGAGTCAAAAAAGTCTAAAACATAAGATTTTAAAACATAGAAGGGTATTATATGAAACTTAACACTTAACTGAGGCATAAGGAATAGCAAATAAACATTCAGGATTTATCCAAGCACTCTGAATTTAGGGTATTCATGGCTATAAGCTGAATCTCGCCAATTATTTGGCATAAAACATGAGTTATGGAGACTGAGCATATTATATGGCGCAAACATATATTTCATGAGCTGCATGACCTCAATTAGGAGTTTGTAACATATGGAATGTAATTCCAACTATTGAATGAACTGGAACTCTTCATTTTAGAACTGGAAGAGTACAAGATTCGCTATCACAAGCATAATCATGAACTACGATTATCGAACTGACATGTAAGGCATAAGTATGTATTGTGATCACTAAAAAATTCAGAGATAGAATGGGTTGAGTCTCACTCTCACTTTTTGATGTTCTATGTCGTCATGACATTACAACTAGAATTTGAGAGCCTGACTTGGTTATTCATGCTATCATCTCACCCTTGGTTTTAAGCCATCATCTTAAGTTTGGGAGATCCCTTACAAGACTTTAAACTTAACCGCACTCATGCACTATGGGGTCTGAAATATGATAATACACAAAATTAATAGAACTTAACCCAAAAGCCAACATATGAAAGTGGAAACCCCACTGCTAATACTACCTTCTGAGATATACTTTATATTTTGATAGCCCTAATAGTCATAGTATAATGCTTGCACACTTATTTCTATCGGTTCAACTTTCAAAACTCAAACTTAGATTCTAACACTTAATATGGATATCACCAAGCTTTTGATGAACCATACCACTTCCGTCCTACCATACAAATATTGCTACTCTAAACTTATATCTCTTTACCATGAGAATTGAGATCACATCAAAAGGCTCAACACTATCAATCAAGGCTCCTTAATTTGGCTATCTAGAACACCATATACCATCTAACTAGTCTTTTTCCAACTAGCAACTCAACGGTACCACTAGTCACACGCAACATGTAATAGTCTTAGAGAAATGCCACAACTCCATATCGCCTTATGCATATTTACACACCATACCTACAACATTATACTTCATTACGAATCAACTTAAACTTAAGCCATTTCATACACCGTTCAAGCATATTATATCACTTCCATTACCATATAACTAGCATCATTAACCAAGAAATCATCACATCCACCTTCATGGACTTCAACTGTTCAAAACTTAAGGTCTAGTGCTAAACATGATTTTTCAACCGAACCTTATGCGTGATTCTCACCTGGAAACCATGAAATAAACATCAAGAAACACTAGTACACTAGAACTTCATAACCACAATAATCAATCTTGACCGTACGGTCTTCCTTATCATAACTCATTAGCATGTACTATTTCAACACATCAAGCCTACTAAATTAAAAACATACATCGTTAATCTCATGCCACTACTTTTACCACCACATTCTACACTTGAATTCAAGCCTATAGTTTAGCGTCAATCGTCTACCACCAATGACGAGTGCAACATAATATACTAATCCATCAAATTGGAACATTCTATCCAAATCCCTAAAAATTTGCTACATACATTCTCATAAGTAGACTAGCTCACAACTACCAATGAAAAAAGTCCAGGGGTAAGGTCACATAATAGACATGATCAACCTTAATTTGATATTATAACTCCATACGATCTTAACTACTTATGCGGATTTCTCACCTCACACTTACTTACTCAAGCATATATTTAGACTGCCTTCAAATACCTCAAACAACCATGAGTCTATAATCATAACTTACTCACTAATATAGCCATTTTTCACATTCAAGCAACCAAAAAATCACCCTGACTAACAA
>NW_025867651.1:0-1181 GCF_002878395.1 Capsicum annuum
AGGATAGAATTTCCAGGCCTTAGGCAATGCAATTTCTTACTTTCAAGCTAAGCACACTTCTCTAGTATCCCTTAACTATACTATTCTCTTTAATTACCATATTGTGACACCCCAACTGTGACACCCCAACTTAGGGAAGGATTCCCACATCGGCAAAACACAGGAGGGATGCTGGGTATATAAGTGAAATATCCTTACTCCCTAGTGACGCATTTTAAAGCCGTGCGGGCTTGGTCCCAGAGCGGAGAATATCACTAGTGGGTTGGGCAGACACAAGGGTATCTCGGACCTGTGTGCTTCGGGATGCCCATCGCAGCCAGGTCCTTGGGTTGGGTTGTGACAGAATGGTATCAGAGCCGCTCCTGTGTCATCCCTATCGATGTGGGCCAGAGTTTAAACTGAGAATAGGTAAATCCCGCAAAGACGGGGAAAACCTCAGTCTTGAGTATAGGCAAATCCCATTCAGTGGGGCAAACCTCAACGAGAATGCTAAGTCCATAAGGGGCTGTATGTGACACCCCAACTTAGGGAAAGAGTCCCACATCAGCAAAACACAGGAGGGATGCTGGGTATATAAGTGAGAAATCCTTACTCCCTAGTGACACGTTTTAAAGCCGTACGGGCCTGAGCCTAGAACGAACAATATCACTAATGGGTTGGGATGTGACAGGGGTATCTCGGGCCTGTGTGGTTTGGGATGCCCGTCGCGGCCAGAGCCTCGGGTCGGGTCGTGACACATACTCATTTATTCAAGTTATAATCCTCATAAATCTTTCTACAAATGTCTAAAGTAGCTTAAATCCTTTCATTGTGATCAATCCTAATTCTAAATCACAAAATACAACATGCCACACCAAGATACTAGTCTAAACCATCTTATTCAATCTTCTATATCCTCTTTAGAGATCACACCCTAAGCATAACGTGCCTTACCACTTCAACGACCAACTCTGAACTCTTACTATGGATTTAATCACGCATATTGCATTCGTCCACTTAATTTCCAACATATCCTTTAAGCCTATCTTTATAACCACATAAGAATATCGAGGCAAACACTCATAAAAACATACCTCACATATTCTCTACACCTCTATCAATATAACTCCCATGCGCTACCCCAAGAACATACATACACAAATTTTCACTAACCATCACATATATCAAAGACTTGGCTCCAC
>NW_025867652.1:0-2032 GCF_002878395.1 Capsicum annuum
ATTTGAATTAAATAATAATACTAAAAAAATTTCCTACTTTATGAAAATAATTAATTAAAAGAAAATTTTTAATTAATTGTTGCCGTAAGAGCAAGTGTCTTCTTCTTTTTTTTTTTTTTTATTTAAATCAATTAAATGAGTTTGAGTTCCTAATAAAATGCTAACTATGTAGTTTTCACGTTTCAATGAGACTTCTCAAATGATTTTCTATTTTTAAAATTTTGAAATTCTAAAGTATTACACAATGATAATTTACAACCTTATCTTTTCTAACAAACTAATATATTTAAAATTTGAACTTGACTAAAATTTTGGTTGACATAAATATCCATATTTGTAACATCCTATATATATCCCCTTCAACACATATATCATTTAAGCTTTCCTAGTTTCTTCTTCTTTATTTTTGTCAGTTACAATTATTTTCATATTTAGATTGTGTTTATCTAGAAAAAATTTATATGATCATTTTATTCACAAGATACTAGTATAATAATATCAGAAAATAATTTTTACATTATTATTGCTAAAATTATCTTTGAATAACTATCAAAGTATGTTAATGCTTAACTTAACTTTTAATTTTTTTATTGTTATTTATGATTAACATTATATCTAATTTTTTTCACAGATATATCTACCATGGTTAAAAAGATTACAGGTAATGTTCATGTTCATCAGATTTGTTTGATTAATTATCAATATATACTATTCATGGTTAATTTAGTTTTTGAATATTTTATTGTTATTTATGATTAACATTTTATTTTTTGAAATAAATTTACCTACCATGATTTAAAAAAATTATAGGTAATACTCATAAGATTTCTCTGAATAAATTAGAGAGGCATGTTCTTACACTTGATTTAATTTTATAGTAATTTTATTTTTTTTGTGATTAATGCTATATTTATTTTTTTGTCATAGATGTATCTAAGGAAGCTAAAATTTTCACAAATTGTATGTATGTAAATCTCTTCAAAATGCAAAATAAATATCTGAGAAGTCAGCAAGTACAATTGAAAGTTGAAATGTACAAAGAAAATTTATCATACCATATGTGTAAAGAATGAATGAAAATATATAAATGCTTGAGGCTCATCAGATGTGATGAAGGAGATACTTTTATGATACATTTAATTTTATTTTAGAAAATATGTAAGAAGTATAAAAGAGTTCATAGATAATATATAACACTATTTTTTTTGTTCTCCGTGCATTGCGCGGGTACGTATACTAATCTATACATATTATAAAGTAGAGGACAAAGTACCAGAATAAGCCATGTGGAAAAATGCTGAGAAGCCACGTGACAATTTTTAGGACAAAACTTAAGTGTTGTAATAAAAAATTTAAATTTAAAAATATTAAATATTTCAATTAAGTAATAATACTAAAAAATTCTCCTAACTTTACGTAATTATAGTTATGCAGCAATTCATTAAAAAGAAAGTTTTGGAATCTTATTAAATATTTGAATTAAATAATAATACTAAAAAATTTCCCTACTTTATGGCAACAATTAATTAAAAAGAAATTTTTGGTAATCTTATTAAATATTTGAATTAAATGATGATACTAAAAATTTTCCTACTCTACGTCATTATGGTTAGGCCGCATGTTTTTGATAACATTAAATATCTGACTTAATCTTACTTTTCCGGCAGATAATAATTAAAAATTTAACTTTCACCAATTAAAAAATATTTTTATCAGATAATAATTTCAATTTTTACTGATTATAACTATTTCTATAATTTTATAGTCTTTAATTTTATCTCAAACTCATAATTCTTATCTTGACTTGATTTGAATTTGAATTTTAAAAAGTCTTAACCCAACTCTTATCATTATCTCTTTTTATAAAAAATATAAATTTAAAAATATTAAATATTTAAATTAAATAATAATACTAAATTTCCCTAACTTTACGTAATTATAGTTATGCTTCAATTCATTAAAAAGAAAGTTTTGGTAATCTTATTAAATATTTGAATTAAATAATAATACTAAAAAAATTTCCTACTTTATG
>NW_025867653.1:0-3285 GCF_002878395.1 Capsicum annuum
AACTCAGATTCACATCAGAATAAGATTATTAAGCGCTTCTTATAAAAGAACACTTCATTTTCGGGCTTAAACTTCAAGAAATTTGATTAAGAACGAAAAAATCTTAATCATTTGACCCTATCCTTAGGCGTTAAAAGTAAACGTCAATAAAAATAAAATTAATCATTTTGAAAAACTCAAAATAAAAAGTGGTTAATTGCTAATCACCACTAGTTCCTTCAATTTCTTGCTTTGGAGAAGACATAGAAAAAGATGGGTGCGTATTTGAAAATTTTGGTATGTGAACTGGTTGGCTTTTCAAAATGTCACGAAGGCTAACGTACTTGTATTCTTTACTCTTGATTTTCTTTGTAGGAAAAAAAAAAAAGAAGAATGGTGTGTTTTTTTATTGGGAAAATGAAAGATATATATAGCTAGCGCAAAATGTATTAGATTTATAAATTAGGATTATGTGATTATATTTTTATTCAGATTGGGCTATTTGAGTCATAATGGTAAGTAAGTTAGAGATTGGAATATTGAGCCAGAGTATTTTCAAAATAAGATTATCTTAAATGTTAAGATATTTCAAAGACATAATATATAGTCCAGTCAATGGTCAAAATATTTGAATTATTTTTCACGAGTTTCACACCTTTATTATTAAATGTTTCTTTTTCTTACTTAAACTATCATTATCTACATATTAAAAGGCATCTCGAAGGTTATTACGTCAACTATAAGTTGTACTTTTTTTTATACCTGAACTATCACCAATAATATTAGTTTAAGTAGAAAAATAAAACATGTGTGACAGTATCAACAGAAAAAGAAAATATCTGATAGTTAGGGGTTTGAAATTGACATAAAAAAATTCATAAGTTTTGACCATTATCTCTGCATAGTTTACTTACAATAAGACTTTGTTTGAAATATTTAGCAATAAATAATTTAAAAATAAATTATAATATATACCCACATTCAATTTTTAGATTAAGGTTTTAAGTTGGCGTGTATATGGATTAGTTGGTTTGAATGTATCAATATCAAATTAAATCAATTATATCGGGTTGGTCGGTTAGTTTTTTTTTAATCATATATATATTTCAATATTGTTTTGTTGGAATTATAAATAATTTTTTTTATAAATCAGTCTATGTCCAGTAATAATTGACAACATATGATCAATTAAACACACAATAATGCTTTTAATTAAAAACACATGATAATTATTTCGATCGTCAACAAAAATTTTCAATGATGTAAGCTTTTAAAATTTAATAAAATTAAAATTTAATAAAATTTTACTAATTAAAAGTATGAAATCAATGTATAACCTACAAAATGATACACTTTGTTTAATGATAAAAAATTACTGATAGACGATAATACATCTAGTCATATATTTGTGAAAAAAGAGTAATATATATTAAAATATAAATATGAAAATTGAACGGACTGACACATTTTAACAACTTGATCTTAAAAAATGATGACACATATAAAATAAAGCATGATTTAAAGTATATAAGAATGGATGTGCAATATAGTTCTATGAAATATTACTAGAAAATTACAAATATTTCTTTAACATATATCATATTAAAGAAAATTCTATATGAAGAATATGTTAAAGATCATATATTTATATATCATTTTGACCTGGTATTTACTTACTCAATGCAAAATAAATTAGGTTAGACGGTGTTTTTTATTAGTTTGATTTGGCTTTTCTTTTTTGTATGGATTTACAGTTGGGTTTGATCACCCATTAGCCTTTCTAATATATTCAGTACAACTTTATAAGTGAAATCTTGTGAGGATGGTGTTTAAGCAGACATACTCCCAGCTTCTAAAGATAAAGAGATTGTTTCGGATAGATTCACGATTCAAATAAAGTTGTCAAAGTAGGTTTGAAAAGAAAATACACTAATGAAGGAAATAAAATAATGAAGAAAATAACTAATGGAGAAAATAACGGTATCAACAATAGGTAATATGATATCTAAAATAAATTAGACAACATGTAATAATATATATAAAATTAAGATATTAGCTAGGAGAATAACACTACTAATTATTACTAATAAACAATTACAAAACACCCAATTATCTACTATCTTCTACCCTAATCCTTGGCCTCCATATTTTTGTATCTAGGGTCATATCCTTTGTAAGTTGCAGGTGTGTAACGCTCAATCTTATAATTCATCTCTCCCAATATTTCTTTACCCTACATATACCTCTCCTTAGATTTACGATAGCCAACTTTTCACATTTCCTTACTAGTGCATCTTCTCTTCATATATCCGAACTATCTCAGACTAGCCTTTCTCATCTTGTCCATCACAAGAGGCCACTTTCACCATAGCTTAAATACCATTGTGCATAATCCGATCTTTCCTTGTATGTTCGTACATCCATATCCAGATCTTCATTTCTGTTACTTTTATCTTCTAGATGTGTGAGTTCTTGACCATCAACTCACCGCCCTGTACAATCTAGCTGATCTAACAATCACTTTATAAAACTTAGCTATATTGACGTCTTTGTGGAAAATTCTTATCGCATAACACACTAGATGTGAGTATCCATTTGATCTACTGTCGCTCTAATATGTTGTGTAAAATTATCATCAATCTCCCCATTTTCTTGGACTATTTATCCAAGATAATTGAAACATCCTCTCTTGGGATAACTTGCACATCAACCTCACTTCCATATCTGCTTCATGGTTTATGTTACTAAACTTGCATGCCAGGAACTCTATCTTAGTTCCTACTCAATCTGAACCCTTTTAACTCTAGGATTTGTCTCACAATCTCCAACTTGTTGTTAATATCTCTAACAAAAGTCTTGTCAATCAATACTATGTCATTTGCAAATAGCTTACATCATGACACCTAACTTTGAATAATATGTCGCAACAATTCATCTATCACCAAGATACTTTAAAACGGGGTAGTAGATGAGCTTTAGTGCAACCTCACAACCACTGAGAAGTTTTTTGAGTCTCCTCACACTATTTTCTGTTGGATCTTGATCCCCTTTTACATGTTCTTAATCGTCCTAATGTAAGGCATAAATACGCCTCTAAACATCTCCGTGGAACCCCTTGAAAAACTTTGGCGTATGTTTTATTATTAAGTCACTGAACACCTATTGTCCTTTCCTTTCCAGTAATTTGTTGAAATCTTATTTATCTTAATTAGGAAGCCAAATATCCACGCATGCATCACACTTGCTATAAATACTACTTAACAGAAAAATTGTTGTTATATCTGTCAAAATTTATAACTTAAATTT
>NW_025867654.1:0-2011 GCF_002878395.1 Capsicum annuum
AAAATAAGAGAATTGAATTAGCATCTAGGATATGGATGTACTTAGATACTTTACTTGATTTATACGTAGGAGGATAACTTAAATAAGATAATTGAATTATTAAATCCCCACTAAATGATGTAGTTATAAGGTTCAAGTACTGAGGCCAGACGTATTTTTTGTCCAAATTTAAATGATCAGAAATCCTTGTACATAATGATATGGGTGATCTACTATATATCAACGGAAAGCTATGTGAGTCCTCTTTCCAATGAAATCAGTTTCATCCAATTTGTAGATCAGAGCAAAAAGTTATGGTCGATCTACTTCAGCCTATCAAAAGCAAATTTTTGGGAAAATTTCAAACGACTATAACTCCTCATACACAATGATATAGGTGAGATACTATATATCAACGGAAATATATGAGAGTCCTCGTTCTAATGAAATTAGTTTCATCTAATTTGGATATTGTAGTAAAACGTTATGGTTGATCTACTTCAGACTATCAAAACAGTCCACCAAAGGGTAGATTCGAGATTTTTTTAATTTTTAGGGGCATTTTGGTCATTTTCCCTAACCCAAAATCCATCCAAATGCTATATTAAAGCCTATTAGAAGCATTATATGTTATATTTCATCAAATTCCCTCAAAAAGAAAACCCTAAGCTCCTACATCCAACTTCAAGAACCTCCAAAGTTCACCATTAATTTTGCAAATTTATTCAAGATTCCAAGTTCCTAGTTCAAGAACACCAAGAACCATCATTCAAAGGCATGATTAACATCTCAAAAATGAGTATCGATCTAAAGTTCATCATTAAAGGTATGTGGGGTTTTTCTACAAGAACTCTCTTTCGTTCTTGTGCCCAAAAGTAATTTTCTTTACAAAGGCATGATTTTTATTTGATTTTTACGAATTTGAAGCATGAACCCATATCTTATGTTGATTATTATGAAATCTTGATATTTATGATTTTTAAAGATGAATTTACATGTGTGGAGATATAAACCATGAATCTTTAATGATATTTATCATGATTTTGATATTTGGCTCGTGAATCCCTATTGGAAATTGTGTTTTTTTGACAAAGTGTGTGTTATAAGTACGTTGATGTTGAATATCTGAGATATTTTGAATGATTTGACCTTTTGGTCTTAATAGAGTTGTTTTAAACACGAGTGTGAAAGAAATCTACAACGTGGTTGATTTTGATAGATGGGAAGCATGATGGCTCACGATGTATATTTATATATTACTGAAATTGTTTTGTTGTGGATTGTGTAGGAAATGATTGAGTTAAGTCTGGGAAAAATCTTTAGCGCTGAGTGAAAAGTATAAAGCGACCTTACTTCCCTAGAACTACGTGCCCCCGTAGGAGAAAGCTTGAGGTAATTTATATAGTGATAACTAGTTTATGTGGATTTGATATCGATTGTCCTACTCCGATTGCAAGGATAGGATGGCTCTCCCCAATGTGGGTTGTACGTTGGATTTCATATAGCTCACATTGATTATGTCGGTTATAGGATCTCCCAGTGTGTGTGTGTTTCCTTGTGTCTATGGTGAATGGTGAAGTGATTTGAAAGTGGAAATGTGAAAGTTATTCTTTCAAAAGATTTAAATGATATTTACATTATGAGAATTGATGTTCTTGATGAACTGAAAGTGATTGACAAATTATGTGATGACTCACATGTGTTATTGTACTTATTTCATCCTCTCATAATTATAATGATTTTCTTTGGGCTATGTGAGTCTTTCATACATTCTTTATATTTCTTATAAATATTTATTATGATGATGTTTATACAACTACATATACCCCCATATACTCAGTTTCTTTCTATGGTACTGACCCACATCTTCGGATGTAAGCTGCATTTTCTCAGAATATAGGTTCAGGTGCTCAGTTCCAGGTTTGACAGTGATTCTTCGAGCATGCTGTTCTACATCCTCTGTTGTGGTGAGTCCTCATGTTTCATGGATGTGATGTCTGATGTTGGTTTCACAGAATTGTTTACATTTGAT
>NW_025867656.1:0-4011 GCF_002878395.1 Capsicum annuum
ATTTTAGGTTTTAATTCATCTGATCATTACGACTTCATCTAAGCCTTTAATCTTGAATGTTATTGATTTTTACACAAGTATGAGCAGCTAAAAACCCATAGCTAGGGTTGGTCAAACCCTGGCTGATTGACGAGGTAGGGGAAGTGTGATTGTTGAATTGACCCAATACTCATGGTGTGCATTGCATGATCGTCACTATAATAGTTATCTTAGCGGTTGTAAATGTTAGGATCCTGCCTAAATATTGCTACTTACCGCCTAAATATTGCTACTTACTCATAAAGAGAAGTAGTGACTAGGAAAAGATAATGACAATAGTAATTTAGGAGTTAATTGTCGATCCATTGCCGCATAATGGAATATAGTGAATGGTCATTAGCTTTAGGGCTACTTATCGGATGGATCGGATGGACCATTACACATAACGGTTTGCCTTAACAGTTATCGATTTTAAAATATACAAATCCACTAGCCAACCGATAAGATATCGGTTGGTTTGATAATGGATAAATAATTATCGGGCGATTATCAGACAGTTTATCAAACATCCACAATTCCTAGTTGAATGGGTCTCAAAACCAGAAAACAAAATAGAATAGAACATTATTTTCTTTTCACAGTGACAACATCAGAATAGTTTCATTTTAAATAGTTTCATGGACCTAAATGTATATAATCACTCATATAGTTGTAGATGGACAATGATTTATTGCAATGAACATTACCTTTAAGAACACAGAAAGAGCAGCCAAGTTATAAGTTGTAGCCATTCATAAAGGTAAACACAACTAAGAATATTATTGATTAGTTAATAGTATTAGCAAGTGCAGGAATGCTAATACTTTTGATTCAATATTGTCGTCACTTTGGTAATAGTATTAGCTAGTGTAGGAATTCCAATACTTTTGACAACTATGAAATTAAAAATCTCAATATTTATCTAACAAAATAAAATAAAATACTAAGTTATGTCACTCTACCTAAACCATATCAATAATAGGGAGCATCCATAAAAATCAACCGTGGCTAATCGAGAATGATTGGGAGCATCCTAGTGAGGTATGTTTGGGTGGGCAGGGCCATTTGGGTGGTCAAACGGGAAAAATACTGCAAATGGAGCATTTTCAAGCACATCTATGTGCAATAGCCTACAGTTTCGGGGGTGGGCCTGGGATCTGGGCGTGTCGTAGGTTGAAAATTGATCAGGACATGCTAGAGAGGCTAGGGTACATTTTAATATGGTTTGTTTGGGTGGGTGGAGCAATTTGGATGGTCAAACGGGCAAAACAGTGCAAACGATGTATTTTTAGGCCAAATCAATGTGCTATAGCCCATGGTTCTAGGGGTGGGGGCGAGGTCCAAGCATTCTAGGGGATGAAAATCGATTGGAGCATGCCAGAGAGGCTACGAATTGACCTAGTATGGGTCGTTTGGGTGGGCAGGGCTATTTGGGTGGTAAAATAGGAAAAATGGTGTAAATAGGACAATTTTGGGCTAAATCGATGTGCTGTAGCCCATGGTTCTAGGGTGGGCTCGGGATTTGGGTGTGTCATGGGTCAAAAGTTGATTGGGGCATGCCAGGGAGGCTAAGAATCATCCTAGTATGGTCTGTTTAGGTAGGTAGGGCTATTTGGGTGATATAACGGGCAAAAATAGTATAAATGGGGCATTTTTGAGCTAAATCGGTGTGTTATAGCCCTCGCTTATGGGGTGGTCCCGGGGCAAGCTAGGGAAGATAGGGAGCATCCTAGTGTGGTCCATTTGGGTGGGGTAAAATGGTGAAAATGGGGTATTTTTGGGCCAAATCGGTGTGCTATAGTCCACGATTTTAGGGGTGACCCCGAGGTTCGGGTGTGCCATTAGACAAAAATCGACTGGGCATGCCAGGGAGGTTAGGAAGTATCCTAGTATGGTATTTTTTAATGGGCAGGGCCATTTGGGTGGCCAAACAGGCAAAATAGTGCAAATAGGGCATATTTAAGCCAAATCAATGTGTTATAGCCCACGGTGCCGGGGTACGCTCGGAGTCCAGGCATGCTGTGGGCCAAAAATCAATCAGAGCATGTTGGGAGGCTAGGTATTGGCCTAATATGGGTCATTTGGGTCGGAGAGGCCATTTTGGTGGTCAAACAGGCAAAACAACATCAATAGAGATATTTTTGGGCTAAATTGGTGTGCTATAGCCAACGGTTTTGGGGGGTGGTTTCGGGTGTGTTGTGGGCTAAAATTGATCGAGGCATGCCAGAAAGGCTGGGGAGTATCCTAATATGGTTCGTTTGGGTGGAAAAGGCCATTTGAGTTGTCAAATGAGCAAAATGGTGCAAACAAGGTGTTTTTGGGCTAAATCGGTGTGCTATAACACACGGTTCTAGGGTGGGCCTGGGGTCTGGGCATGTAGTGGGCCGAAAATTGATCGGGGCATGCTAGAGAGGTTGGGGAGTGTCCTAGTATGGTCCTTTTAGATGAGCGGGTCCCTTTAGGTTGTCAAACGGGAGAAGCAATGCAAATGGGGTATTTTTGGGTCGAATCGATGTACTACAACCCACGATTTTGGGGGTAGGCTCGGGGTTCAAGTGTTTGATAGGTCAAAAATCGACTGAGGCATGCCATAGAGGCTGTGGAGCATACTAGTAAGGACCGTTTGGGTTGGCAGGGCAATTTGGGTTGTCGAATGGGCGAAATAGTTTAAACGGGGAATTTTTAGGCCAAATGGGTGTGCTATAGCCCACAGTTCCTGGGGTGGATCTGTGGTTTGGGCGTGCCGTGGGCCAAAAATTTACTGGGGCATGCCAGGCGGACTGGGGAGTATCTTAGTGTGGTTTGTTTGGGTAGGTGAGGCCATTTTGGGGCTAAAATGAGCAAAACAATGCAAATGGGGCATTTTCACACTAAATTGATGTGCTATAGCCCACGATTATGGGGATGGGCCAGGGGTTCGGGCGTACTGTGGGTTAAAAATCGATCAGAGTATGCTAGGGAGGATGGGGAAAATCTTGGGGTTATTCGTTTGGGTGGGCGTGGCAATTTAGGTGGTCAAACGAGCGAAATAGTAAAAATGGGGCATTTTCGGGCCAAATCGGTGTGCTATAACCCATGACTCTGAGGGTGGGCTAGGGGTCCTGGCATATCGTGGGCTAAAAATTGACCGGGGCATTCTAGGAAGGCTGGGAAGTGTCCTATTATGGTCATTTTAGGTAAGTGGGGCTATTTGGATGATCAAATGAGCAAAACAGTGCAAACAGGGTATTTTCGAGCCAAATCATTATGCTATAGCCCATGGTTCCATGGGTGAACTCGGGGTTGGGGTATACCGTAGGCTAAAAATTCATTGAGGTATGACAGGGAGGTTAGGAAGAGTCCTAGTGTGGTCTGTTTGGGTGGTAAAAGCCATTTGGGTGGTCAAATGAGTGAAACGATGCAAATGGGGCATTTTCAGGCTAAATCATTGTGCTATAGCCCATGGTTCCAGGGGTAAGCTCGAGGTCCAGGAGTGCCGTGGGCTGAAAAAATTGATAAGTCCATGCTAGGGAGGTTGGGCAGTATCCTAGTATGGTCCGTTTGGGTGGTCAAGGCCATTTGGGTGGTCAAACGAGAGAAACAATGCAAATGGTGCATTTTCGGACTAAATTGGTGTGTTATAGCCCACGGTTTTGGGGGATGATCCCGGGGTTCAGGCGTGTCATGGGCTAAAAATCGACCTAGGCATTTTAGGGAGGCTGAGAAGCATCCTTGTGAGGTCCGTTTGGGTATACGGAGCTATTTGGTGGTCAAACGGGCGAAATGGTGCAAACGGGGCATTTTTAGGCCAAATCGGTGTGCTATAGCTGACAGTATCAGGAGGGGGGCTGGGGTTCGGGCATGTTATGGGTCAAAAATTGATCGGGGCATTACAGAGAGGTTGGGAGGCATTCTAGTGTGCTTCATTTGGGTGAGTAGGGCCATTTGAATGATCAAACGGGAAAAATGGTGCAAATGGGGCATTTTTGGGCCAAATTGGTGTGCTATAGCCCA
>NW_025867657.1:0-1261 GCF_002878395.1 Capsicum annuum
GCATTAAACTAAAAGCATAACCAGAACTCCTAATCTATAATGAGGCTCAAAATTAATTCGAAACATTCCAGCTTACACCCCTCGTTATTAAATAGCTTTGAAGAATTCAAATTATTTTAATTATTCAACAATTTGAATCTTGATATGATGTTTCCTATCCCAAATTAACTTTCAGCTATTACTTTAATATCTATTACTTAAATATTTTATTTCAGTACAACTAATGTAATGTACTAGTCAATTAACATTTTAAACTTCTATCCAGTCATATGGCATTATATCATTGAACTGCAACTTTTAGTGCCAATAGTAGCAATACGGATTGTGGAATTCAGTAATGGAGCTCTAGTAGTAGCTAGGACTTATAGAAAAAAAGTGGAAGTGTTGAAAAGGTACTGGCTACATTCGGTTCTACTCAGATACACTGTATTGCGAGATTACTGTGCTTTGCTGACTATCTTAAATTTGTCTACTAGCATTTTGAATATGTTTCAATAATGCTTATAGCAAGGGTCCTTTTATTTGTAAATCTCTTTCTATGTCTGTATCATAGTTGATAATTTCCCTGGATGATTACTGGTAAACATATTTTTTAAAATGGTAAGTAATATTGATAAAGCACAAATGCCTGAACACATTCTCCAAAACAACCAAACAACCAAAAGAGAGAATCTATGACCTATCAATGTAAGCTTTCTACGCGCTGTAACAAAGTTTCCACATCATTTACAAAATATTACACCAACCAGAGAGGAAAATAATACAATCAGATCTGATCTTCATTACATTGTTGACTTGTCCTTCAAAACATCTTCTAATCCTTTTCTGGTAGACGATTTTGTCACCTAAAAGCTTGTAGTCTAATTTCTACACGAGGTGTTATTTTAGATCATGATAAGTATGTATATGTGTGTGTGTGTATATATTTATATATATATATATATATATATATATAGAGAGAGAGAGAGAGAGAGAGAGAGATCATTAAAGTGCTTGGTTATATTCACTTTTGGCCTTCACAATTCTGATGATTTATGAGAGTAACTATGCTGATCGTATTTCAATGCAAAAATTTACCGAACAATATTGCTATATTTTATATTTCCCTTAAATACTAGATATCAAGTTGTGTGTGTCTCACACAGGTTTGAAGAATTATCTTGTAATATGATGTAAGTAAATGAGAACTGTAGCTCAACGAGCTAAGCTCGATGAACTACTATGGCTGATCAGGGATGAAACTTTCGAGAATTCAGCTAAT
>NW_025867658.1:0-2461 GCF_002878395.1 Capsicum annuum
TTTTTGTTAAAAATAATACATATAACGAGTTAAGCATATTATGATAACATGTTAAATACATGACACATTTTGATATTTTTTTTAATTTCATGATATTTTGATTCCAAACTCACTTTTCTACTGCATATGGCCTAATTTTGTCCCTCCCGAAGACCCAAGTTACACGTTTTTATCCCTGTCTTACCACGTGCCCTCACCCGTATGATTATATCCCATAAAAATATAAAAATAACAAACCCACTAACAAACCTAATCCCCAATTATTCTTTTGTAACAAAATTAACCACTCCTCCTATCAATTTTGGACAACACATCACTACCCCATGCCCCACACCTACCCCACCTACCCTACCCCAATACCCACGCACGTGACCCTCACAATAAAAACACACACATACTCTCACAACAAACAGAATTTGGGCACTATCAGTAAAAAAAAAAAAAAGAACAGAGCACGGACGATCTTCCTTTTTCTTTCATTTTTCATAATTCACAATATTCCATCTTCTTCACTCGCATCTCACCGGAAACACACTCACTGTTACACACAGAGAGCAAACACTCGCATCTCACCGGAAACTATTAATACATACACTGAGATCGAGAGAGGTGAGGAGGAGAAGAAAACGAGCAGAATAAAGGAAACGAGTTAGAAAGGAGAGGGTCGGTCGTGGTTCACTGTTTCGGCGGCCAACCCGTCGCCGTTTCGACCCGAAACCACACCGTCAGCCCAAAATTCAATGGATCCCAGTCCGTACGTCGCTCCCTGAGCTTATCGGAGCTCTCACGAGGCAACCATAACTGTCCGTTGACTGCTTCGGTCAAACCACCGTCGGAAAATACCATTAATTCCACCGTCGGTGACTTCCTTCTCCGAAACGGTTAAACAGACCTGCTGTATACGAAATCAGTGTCATTTTTTTTCCTTTTTCTTAAGATTTTAGGTCTGGATTTGCGACAAAACCTAGACGGGCGTATACAGAGGTTGGTCATTTTTTTTGGTTTTGGTTTAATTATCACCGGAATCTCTTTGCTTCGTCGAATTTTGGTCAGATTCTGAGTTGTTTCTGTCCGTTTATGCTATCCCAAGCTAATCGTAACTCGAGCTATATTATTTCTTGTTCCAATTTTCCACGCCGAGTTTGGATGCGGGGAGATTCGTGATTGAGGTTCTCCGTTTGAGTATTTTGGTCTTTGAATTTCTTTATTATCGATAAGGATCAGTTTCATTGAGGTCCATTTCTTCTACCGATCTTTACTTTATTTGATGTTGTGGGTGTGGATGATTTATTGGTTGTGTGTTTGGTTGGAATCTTCGTTGTTGGTGTTGTGTTTGATGCTGGTTTCGGATTATGAGATGTGATTGAAAAATCGAAGCATGCACTAATCATGTGGTTTAAAGGGAATTCGGGGCGCGAATTTAAAAATTGTTACAGTGAATTAGGATTAATTTTGATTCGTTGTTGTTTTGATTCGTCGTTAGTGTTACTTTCACGTCTAATTGTCAATTCCGTAATAGTATCATGGTAAGTCAAATGGGTAGGCAATCGTAGGTTCGGGTAGGCAAAATTTAGAAATAAGTGTTTCATTGGATGTTTGCATGTGGAGTCTGTGTTGAATGTTTTCTATTTTATCGCCTGCGATTCAAATGTATTCATTTATCCAGGGAATGCCCCGAGGTCTTCTGTACTTATTCATCGGGGAATGCCCCGACGTATCATATTGGCGGAAAACGATCGTGATGAAGGCCCAGGGCATCGGGTAAAGCATTGGAGCTTAGTTTAGGATTAGCGTAGGTCTACTTTCAGTACTTTTTTTTATTTCGGGTTGTAATAATTGGACTGGACTTTACATTTTGTTTTGTTTTGTCTTATTGGTTGATTATTTTACGTGCTTTTGTGTGGTTTATACATTTCGTAATGCCAAATTAGTTGATACACTCTACCAAGCGACCGTGGTTGAACCACGGGATCGAGAGTTGCCTAACACCTTCCCCTCGGTCAACAGAATTCCTTAGCTGGAATCTCTGTTGGCAAACCAGTTTAAAGAGTCAAATGGTTTTGGAAAGGATTATCTAACGGTGACTTGGTACACCAGATTATGCCAAGTGGCGACTCTGAGTAAAAAATGTAAATAATCCTTTTCCGAAACAAATCTTCATTTCTTGTCACTTAAATAATAAAATCCTTTCGAACTTAAAATATAAATCTTTTGGAGTACGTAAAAAGGGGGATGTGACAGCTCTGACGACTCTGCTGGGGAGAGTATGAGAATTCGAGCTATTTTGGAGTCGTATCGGCTTTGTTTGGCATTACGAGTGTATAAGCTTGTTTGTGATTTTGTTTGGGTTATTGTTTGCACTTTTGTGTGTTTTTCGTGCTCTTTGTTTATAGTATTTATCTTATGTGATACCGCTTTATATCTGACATCATGAGTCCACCCCCCGGCCTTCTTTCTGCAA
>NW_025867659.1:0-3027 GCF_002878395.1 Capsicum annuum
AAATTATTATACAGAAATTTGTAACTCTGCAATTACTACAGGATAAAATAATAAACCAAACAAATTAATGAATATATCTTACGAAAAAAGTAAATCATTAAAAGAGATTGAAACAAAATTTAAGAAATATCCACGCACTAAGAAAAATAGATTCATTAGAAATATAATAAATCTATTTTATAAGTTAGTTAATCGCTTATATCCGCACCCCCTCCAAATGCTTATTGTTTGTTAAAAACTCATATATATTTTCTTTATAAAAGGTAATAACGATTTAAAATATGAATTGCATTAACAATTTTAACAACTATTATTATTATTATTATTATTATTATTATTATTATTATTATTACGGACTACTACTAATTTTACTGCTATTATTTATTATTAATATTATTATTATATTTTTAAATTTTATTTAATATTTACATAAATTATAATTAGATAGTTTTATAATATTTATTTGAATTTTTAAAGAGATACACATGATAGAGTAAAAGTTCATTCAAAACTCTTTAACCATGAATTTCTATTTTTAAGCTAGTGAAATCTTTTTTTCAAATAAAGAATAATATATTTTCAAATTCAAATATTTTAAAATTTTTAATACTTTATTGTTACAACATTATTAAGTTATGTACTAAAAATCGCCATGTGGCTTTTTAATATCTTGGCACGTGGCTTCTTGTCTTATTTTTTCTATATATACTTGTATAATGATATATATTGCTAAGCTTTCTCCTCCTTCTTTTTAAAAAGTTAGAAATTTATTCCAATTCAAATTTTATTTCAATTTGAATTCAAAAACTGTGCTTTACTATGTATTTGTGTGGTATCTCGTGTCTTGAGCCGGGGGTCTATCGAAAACAACCTTTCTACTTCTTCAGAGGTAGAGGTATGGACTGCGTACATCTTACCCCCAGACCCCACTAGGTGGGAATACACTGGATTTGTTGTTGTTGTTGAATTCAAAAAACTAACTGATTAGGATATTGATTTAGATAAATATAAATTTAATAAAGGAGCAAAAACTTATAATTGCTAATAAGAGGGAGTTAAAGAGGATTATAATTTTTCAATCAAAAAAGTATGTTATTAAAACGGAAAAGTCACCATTTAAATTTAATAGTAATCTTTATCACATAAGGGGTAAGAGACGTGCAGGTCATTTCTGTTTCTTTTCATCTTCTTTTCCTTTATTGTTTGTTAAAAAATCATATATATTTTCTTTATAAAAGGTAATAACGATTTAAAATATGAATTGCATTAACAATTTTAACAATTATTATTATTGTTATTATTATTATTACTACGCACTACAACTAATTTTACTGCTATTATTTATTATTAATATTATTCTTATATTTTTAACTTTTATTTAATATTTACATAAATTATATTCAGATAGTTTTATAATATTTATTTGAATTTTTAAAGAGATAAATATGATAGAGTAAAAATTCATTCAAAACTCTTTAACCATGAATTTCTATTTTTAAGCTAATGAAATCTTTTTTTCGAATAAAGAATAATATATTTTCAAATTCAAATATTTTAAAAATTTTAATAACTTAGCTAAATTATTATGAAGATAAAAAAAATTAGGTGATAGTCTATCAATATCTTTGTTTTAGTCTAAGATGTGATTGCCACTCTTTTTTTGTTATATTTCCTTTTCAAAGGTGAAATCATTTTTTTTTTTTGTTTATCTATAGAATGTGAATTATAATTTATTTCTACTTAACTGATTCTTTTACATTTTAAATTTCTATTTCCTCCCGTATTGTGGCGTTTTGTGGGGGGAGAGGATGGGGAATTGGAATTTGTGCCATCTCCGACAGGCAAGGCAAATATGAAGTGTGTGTTTACTTTTTAAAATTGACAACTTTCATATACATTGAGGCAAATCTACTTGTCCAAGAATTAAAAAATTAAAGAAAATCAATTTGATCCTGAATAAGAATCTTTCCAACTTATCCTGAAACAAAATTTTACTCCCCACGTTTATTTTTATAGGTTCATTTTGAGTTTTCACGCTCCTTAAAAATTAGTATTTAATTAATAGAAATATTTTATTAGAATACACATATTAATTGACATATAGTTTTCTTATAATACAAATATAATTGACATATAGTTTTACTATAATACACATATTAATTGACATATAATTTTAAGTAGGTGTTTGTCCATGAAAATTAAAAAGAAATTCATTTTATTTGAAATTTCAATGCTGCAATTGGAGTTGGAGTTGGAGTTGGAATTGAAGTTGTGTTTGACCATAATTTTTATTGTTAATGTTTAGAATTTAAATATATATATATTTTAAAAATATAAAATACTATTTGGGCATGGAACATAATTTAAATGAGATTATTTTATGAAAATAATATTTCTTTTTTTGAAAAAATTAAACTAAAAAGTGAAAAAAGTGAAAAAAGTGAAACAAGGTTTTGAATTTTGATTGTTTTTCAAATTTCAAATAAAAGAAAAGACATCTTCCCCCTGAACTTGTTCTCCAAACTCACTTTAACACTTAAACTTAACTTCTGTTTATTTACCCCCCTTAATATCTTTAAAGTGAATTAGTTTCGCCTCTTAATAGATATTATCACTCTCATAACGGAGAGTGTGTTACACTCTCCACACCTCAGCACCACCCCAGCGCCACCTCAGCGCCACGTCAGGCCCTCCCCCCACCCTCCTTTCTTGTTAACACAAAAATACCTTCATTTTTTCAACTCCCACCCCTACAAACAAGTTGTAATGTTTTCTTTTGCTTATTTCTGATTCAAGGATGGAGTTTAAAAAAGTAATTCAAAAGTTATCTTATTAATAAAAACATTCAAAATTAGAAATTAAAATAAATTTCATTGATGGTAAGTGGTTCAAAGATAAAATCATTAATTTAATTTAATTTTTGTTCAAATTTTAAGGAAGTTGGATTGAAGTTTGAGATGGTGTTTAATGGATTTTTTTAAATTTAGTGTATTTGTGGTTGTTCTTTGATGGTTTTAATGGAGGAAA
>NW_025867660.1:0-1546 GCF_002878395.1 Capsicum annuum
TTATGTTGAATTTTATAAGAATATCATCTTAATATTGACTAAGTATTTGGGTAATGGTTCGATTAGATGGTTCTCCCACAAGAAGATTAGTGTGGGTTCCACTCATGGCTATTTGGGTCATGACAGAAGCCATTCCTCCCCTCCAAAAGCAGTTAATGGATTACCCGGATGAGGTTTCTCATCCAAGGATGTTTAGGTGGTTGGCTGCAGAGAGCAACACCAATATTAAGGAGGCTGATCTCTTTAACCCTCTAGATGATGCAGTATGTCTTCTTCAAGTAAAATAATTCTACTCAAAGATAAGAAAGATATTGAACAGATGTTATATCTGGTGCAACAAATGCTATATCTGATGCACCAAATGGGACATCTGTTGAGACGGGGTATATCTTGCATTAGATTATCCATCTGTTGCTTTGGTTCTCTGAATTCGACTCCTAAAAGATTAACCATCTACTTCAAATTATGCAACAGATGTTTAATCTGATAACATATCATATATCTGTTACGATGTACAGATCATCTGTTGCATAACAGATTACTCATCTTGTGCAGCTGTTACCACAAATGATTGATATTTTGAATCAGATTATCCATGTGTTGCTCTATTTCTCTAAACCATACTCAAATAGATTTTAACCATATACTGCAAACTATGCAACAGATGGGTCTTTTTAAAAAAAATATAGCCCAACTGTGAAAATTATTATATGATTTAAATGCATCTGTCTTTTTTTTATATAGGTTGTGCATCCATGGATTGTGCCTACTGAGGAGGCGTCGGTGATGACTTCTCATATTACTCTAGGTCATGTTGATACTATTACAGACCCAACAGTGGAGTTAATAAAGAAGGAATTGGCTGGAGCAATAGCCATAAGAAGAGCAGTTAGGCAAGCTCAGCCTAATGTTGAGGCTTTTCATGAACAACCTTTTACTAAGGCAGATCTGGGTGCTTCTTCTGGTGGAGTTGTTGGTGTTGGTGGCAGGCATGCTGATGCTGCTACCACTCGTGATGATGAGCATGTTGATGCTCAAGAAAGAATAAATATGTTTGAAAACACCCCTTTCCTTCTTTATACAGGTCCCTCTCACCCCTCTCTACCCTCGTGTTCTTGTTGCAAATGCGATGAGTGCAAGGATAGACATGATAAATTCTTTGAAAAAGTAGAGGCTATCTCTAAAGCTATCGAGGAATTCAAACCCAAGAGGTGTGTCATACCATCCAAGAAGGTGAGGGAGCCACACACTCCTACAGTGTTGGTTAGGAGAAAGAAAAGAGCAATTAGAGACATACTCTTCGCTCGAAAATCAAAAGAAATTGCAATTCCTCCCTCTCTAAAAGCTGTTGAAGTTCAAGGGCCAGTCAAGAAGGTGGACATATACGCGGAACTTGGTGCCAAAGAGAAGAGGGATCTGTGACAGGCCAATAATGCCAATCCAGGTGCACCAGATTACCCCAGGCCTTCTTTTCCCCCCAAGACTTCCAGACTATGACTGATATGCGTATGCCATACGAGGACAAGGCAAGTTTACTTTTCCTAAC
>NW_025867661.1:0-4216 GCF_002878395.1 Capsicum annuum
CATAAACTTGAAAAGAATAACAATGTTCACTTTTTCATAATTCATTCATAGAGACATTTTATCAAACACTTGTAAGAGATAAGCTTACACATATGCTAGCATGTAATGATTTTCACATTTAATTCACATGAGCAAATCATCAGGTACTTGGAGAACATAATCTATGCATATGATGCTAAACAACATGTAGGCATCACAAATCTCAAATTCCAATTTACCATTTCAAGGGTTTTAACATGAGTTCACATGATACTACACACATGGTAAATAATTCCACATGAAACTTGTAATAAACCATGGATTAGAAACCCAATTAATAACATACTCATGAATACACTCAAATCCAACATGGAATTCATGAAATCAATTAACTTATAGTTTAAAAGAGTTTTTTGAACTCCAGGGGTGGAAGGAAACCCTTAGATAAACACTTCACATACCTGGGTGCTTGAATTAGTGAAGATTGATGGAATGTTCTTGAAGCTTAAATTTGAATTTAGATCACCTAGGGTTTGTTCTTGAGTAAATTTGAGAGAAATAATGAGTTTTTGCCTTTTGGATGGCTTAATTACGTGTTTTGGGGTGAATAGAAGTAGGTTATTGGTATTGGGTTATTGGGTTAATGGTTTTTTTATTGATTTTATAAAAAAAATTTATTAGATAAACGGTTCGATTTTGGTTTTAGCTTATTGGGTTATCGATTAAACCAATAACCCAATAAGAATGTAATATGTTATTATTTTACTCCTATTTGCGTTATATATATAATTATTTATATTACTAATATATATACACACACACACTACTTATTCACAATTCAGAGATTAACAAAGTATTAACCTATTCAGGGCAACAAAGGCAAAATACAAAGCTCGGGTATTGTCGTATAGGAAAGCTTGAAGCATTTAATAGCTTTCAACAATTAGGATTCAGTTTTTTCAGAACTAACATTCAGTTCAATTTTGAAGATTCTTGTAAACTAAAATGCATTGCGTATGATTTTGGTAGCAGCTAAGATTTTTTTTTTTATGTTAGTGGTTGCTATTTTATTTAATAAGCATTTTCTTATTGGTTAAATTAAAAATCGAACCATTAGCCACCCAAAATCAATAAACTGAAAATCGATAAGAAAATATCTTATTGGTTGGTTATTGGTTTTATATATGTAAAAATCAAAAACCGATAAACCGAACCAATAACACAAAAAATCAAACCGAACCGACCGATGCACACCCCTAGTCACGATTTTCATTGAGCAAAAATTGTGCCCAGTGATGCGTAGACCGACGCGCTGCATCGATAGCATCAATGCGATGACCAACGCGCCACATCAAATTCGCGTTGGTTCACTGGAATTGCACTGAAAGCTGGGAGAAAAATATTTGTCGACGCAATGGGAGATAGGGCACGTCGAGATCGCGTCCATCCACTGTTTTGGTCATCCAAACTATTGACACACCTGATCATGATTCAATCCAAAGATTGACATCTTAAGGTCATAAGGGTCGTGCAATAAGATCGCCAACTTATGAAGGCTAAAATAGTTCTAAGTGTAAACACTTAGCTGAATTTTCTTAAGTCTGGGACCTCTTTTCAAAGAAAACTATTATCTTGACCTGGATCTGAGTTTGCGGAGAAGAGATAAAGATACTTGGTCCGCATATCTATTTCTGCTTCCCAAGTAGCTCTCTCAACGAATTTATTCAGCTAAAGAACTTTGACTAGAGGGACTTCTTTGTTCCTCAGTCTACGAACCTGATGATCAAGGATTTCGATGGAAATCTCTTCATAAGAGAGACTCTTTTGGACATCTACGCCCTTTATTGGGACTACAGCTTCTGGGAAACCCACACATTTTCTTAGCAAGGAGACATGAAACACTGAAACTAAATTTGAAGGCAACTCAATCTCGTAAGCTATCTTTTCGAAATGACTGAAAATTTGATATGGAACGACATATCGGGGACTGAGCTTCCCCTTCTTGCTAAACCTCTTCACTCTCTTCATATGAGAGATTTTCAAATATACATAGTCACCAACCTCAAACTCGAGATCCTTTCTTTGCACATCTGCGTATGATTTTTGCTGGCTCTGAGTTGTCTTAAGCCTTTCCCTGATCAGTTGAACTTTCTCTAAGGTATCAAATACCAAGTCAAGCTCTACCACTATGGCCTCATCCACTTCAAACCAACCAATGGGAGTATTACATGTCCTCCCATAGAGTACCTCAAATGGAGCTATCTGAATGCTGGAATGATAATTGTTATTATAAGCAAACTCAATCAAAGACAAGTGGTCATCCCAACTACCCTTAATGTCAATGAAAAATGCTCTTAGCATATCTTATAGAGTCCGAATGGTCCTTTCTGCTTGACCATCTGTCTGAGGGTGAAAGGCTGTACTGAGGCGAACTTGGGTACCAAAACCCTTTTGAAAGGCTTTCCTTAAATAAGAGGTGAACTACGTACCTCTATCTTAAATGATGGATAACAAAACTCTGTGTAATCTGACCAACTCTCTGACATAGAGTTTGGCATAATACTCAGTTGAATAGGAAGTATGGACTGGGAAGAAGTGAGCGGATTTGGTCATCCTATGTATGATGACCCAAATCAAATCATGCTGATGATGACTACGAGGCAAATCCGTTACAATGTCCATGTTCACTTCTTCCCATTTCTAAGTGGGAATAATGAACTCCTGCATACGCCTACTAGGCTTCTGATGCTCAATCTTAACCTACTGATATGTTGAGCATTTAGCTACAAACTCTGCAATATCTCTCTTTATCCCACTCTACCAATAGATTTCCCATAAGTCGCGGTACATCTTGGTGTCCCCTGGGTGAATCAATTAGCGCGCACTATGCGCTTCTGCTAGAATCCGCTACCTTAAGTCATCCAATGACCAATACGCCTCATCGAGTTCGCGTTGGTTCACTGGAATTATACTAAAAGTTGGGAGAAAAATATCTATCGATGCGATGGATGATGTGGCACGTCAAGATCGCGTCGATCCACTATTTTGGTTATCCAAACTCAATTCAAATGATATTTAAAAAATCTAAAACTTACCCGAAGTGACCTTTTGACACACCTGATCATAATTCAATCCAAATATTGATATCTTAAGGTCATAAGGGTCGTGAAATAAGATCGCCAACTTATGAAGGCTAAAATAGTTCTAAGTGTAAACACTTAGCTGAAATTTCCTAAGTTTGGGACCTCTTTTCATTCTATAAAAGATCGAGTTAAGATTAGAATTTTGCGGCATTTTACAGGATAGTGGTAGTGAACTTAAGCTTTCTAAAGAAGGAAGACCACCTGGTTACCTTCCGAAGCACGGTAGCCAAGACTCAAATTGAATTTTCGCTACTTAAAAAGGGGGATAGGTGTTATGTACGGATTATTAGGTCATTTCGGGTGAGAATATTTTGACCCAGCACAAGCTTCTAGTGATGGACTTGGGTATAAAGAAGTATAAGAATAAAAGGGTTGGGGAGGGTCGACCCAGAATAAAGTGGGGTGGCTTGACACCGGTGATGTGCTGGAGATAGAGGAGAAGGTGGTGGGAATGAGGGTGTGCGAGTATAGGGGGGCATGGATGGTATAGGGATGCTAGGTGCATCAAGGAGACTGCTAGAGAGGTATTGGGTGTCTCGAGTGGACGGGTTGGACAGCACCGGGGGGATTGGTGGTAGAATGAAGAAGCTAAAAAGAAAGTAGAGACTAAGAAGTGGGCAAATTCTAAGTTGGTTGAGAGTAAGAATGAAAAGGAGAAACAGGTAAATAGGGAGGAGTACAAGTTAGCCAAGAAGGAAGCTAAGTTAGTAGTTACAGCTGCAAAGACGACAATGTTTGAGAGCTTGTATATGGGTTTAAAGGAAAGAGGTTGTATAGGCTTACTAAGGCTAGGGAGAGGAAGTTTTTTGACCTTAATCAAGTGAAGTGCATTAAGGGGGAGGATGGTAAAGTGCTGGTGGAGGACGTTCACATAAAGCGAAGATGATAGTCATATTTTCATAGTCTCTTGAATGATGAGGGGGACAAAGACATTGTGTTAGGGGAACTGAAGAACTTAGAGGAGTATCGTGATTTCAATTACTATAGATGTTTTAAGGTGGCGATGTCAGAGAGGCTATTCTCAGGATGTTAAGGAGTAGGACGACAGGGCCTGATAAGATTCCAGTGGATTTTTGAAAGTTTACTAGCGGGGC
>NW_025867662.1:0-1364 GCF_002878395.1 Capsicum annuum
TATATATTTGGTATATGATATAATATACCATAAATATGCAAATTACGTTTTACATAGAAATAATTTATTCACACACAGTAAAATCTTTCATGTATAAGAAAATTAAAAAAAATAAATTAGCGGAACCCTAAAATTTAATAACAACTCATCATTTCCTATTTTTTAGGAATGAAAAATAAATTAAATAAATTAAATAAATTTATAAAAAAAAAATGTTTGAAAGATAATATTTGTGACCTAAAAAATAGAAAGCAGTGATCTGTTAATATAACATCCATATTTAAAAATTTTAAATATGAGAAAACGGCTATTAATGTAAATATTATATATGTCATAATTGAAATCCATTAAATATGGCCATGTATATGTAATTATTTTTATAAAAGTGGCTAATTATGTTCTTTTCTTGTTAGTAGGTAAATTTTAGTTGGGTGATTTTGATAGTTTGTAAAAGTTGGGGCAGAAAATCATATTTAAAAAAGATTTTTCAAAAGTCAAAAAAAAAATTCAGAAAAGACATGGCTAAACACAACTCCAACTCCAATTTCAACTCTAACTTCAACTCCAACTCTGAAAAATTTTATTTTTCATGGCCAAATGGCTACTTTATATATTTAATATACATATACCTTTACATTTATATTTTCAAAAGAATTATTTTATACGTAATACATATACTTTTACATTATAACTCCTCCCTCTTTGATAAATTTAGTCTAGCCGGGTACCACAGTTGTGGATCCCGAAGGGTGTCTAATTCCTTCACTTCGAAATAATTTGGATCCTTACCTAGAACCTCAACTAATTTTTGCAGACTGAAACATAAATCGCACATATTAATAATTCAATAGGTTTTCTTATTTTCTTTAATAGGTTTCCTTATTTTCCTTTAAAAAGTTAGGTGGCGACTCTGTACAAAAAATTAATTCATTTAGATTCCATAAGTTGTGCTTGTTTTAACCTTAGTAAAATCAGGGCATGACATCCGTTACTAGCTGTTTCGGACTACGGGTTGGCTTGCCTACTGGTGGGTTATGGTAGGCACCACTATGACCTGAGAAATTGGGTTGTAAGAGGATGGGATGTGTTTGGATTTTGTAAATAGAATGTCAACACGATAGCGGGGCGTCGCGGTTCCTATCGCATTGGTCTTCCTGGCGCATCGAGTTGATGGTCAAAATTGGGATTCTGCTGCTACTTTTAATTTCAAAGGGTATTTTAGACTTTCTCCATAATCCCAAGTCATGTTAACAGCTGATTATAGTGTTTCTAGGGAACTATATGCCCAAAATTACACAAATCCATCAAGAAAAAAACCCTAACTCCTCTTCCAAAGATCAAGAATCAACCATTAAGTTCAAGAT
>NW_025867663.1:0-1939 GCF_002878395.1 Capsicum annuum
CATGCATGGGCTTGCACATTATTATGGGGTATTTTCTAGTAAACATGCTATAATGGCCCTAATTCCTTCACATAGGAATTTTATCGAACATATGGGGAGCATGCTTTGATTATTCAACCATTTCTATTCTAAATTGACATGAACACATCATCTAATAAGCAACTTGAAGAGGATTTATCATTAACATCACATGAGTATGACATACTAAGGTCAAAGCTTGATAATATTGTAAACAAACGTGAATCAAAACTCAATAATAGCTTGAACATCAATTTCAACTCACATGAATCATAAACAGCTCATAAACATAAAATCTTTGAAATTTAGAAAAGGGTTCTTAAGCTTCTTAGATAAAAAGGACCCAAGAATCAACATCTGCATACGAATATCTTCCTCAACATGACACACTTACCCTTCTTCTATTGGTACAACTGTTCATCCTCTCTATCACGACTCAAGAAGGAGGTCGCTGAAAAGTTAGAACATGTGGACCTGATGCATGAAGGGACATTGCACATAATTTGGCACTCAACTAAGTTTTGGCGCATCTAACATCATGGACTTATCAACGCGGTCTAAACCCTAGGACATATATGATATAAATCTGGACTTCGCAAATCACTAAAAGCATTCCTTAAGCACTTAAGTCACTAGTTGCATGACCTGACCTTGGAGTTCACAACTTATGGGATGTGATCCTGTCTACCAAATGCACCAGAACTCCTTATTTTAGGAACTAGGAGAGTACATCATTCTCTATCATATGCATGAACATCAATTAGGATCATGGAAAACATGAGAAGGTATTGGGATAACTGAAGACACTGAAATGAGATTGGGTCAAGCATCAATCCTTCTAAAAGCTATTTTACAACTCACTGGTATATCTACTAGAATTTTAAGGTCAAACCCAATTACCGGTTCTATCATCTCCCCCTTAGACTTAAGCCATCACTCCAAGGCAGTGAACCACCACATAAACTCTAGTCTAACTATAATCACTTTGCTCTAGAGTCGGGTATATAACAATGCACATAAACAAAAGAACTTTATCCAAATGACTACACTTCAAAGCATAAAATAACAACAACAACAACAACAAACCCAGTATATTACCACATGAACGAAGCCTGGGGAGGGTAGATTATGCATAGTCCATACCACTACCTCTATAGAAATAGAGAGACTATTATCGATAGACCTCCGGCTTATGGGAAAAAGGAAGTATAAAGAAGCATCAAAAGCATAGGACATCATAACATAGCATAGGTATGAAATCCAAAAAAATTGCACAATGTCAAAGCGAGGGCACCAAAGTCCACCTAATTACTGACTATGACTCATCGCTACCCTTAGCCCTCTATCTGAATGCCTTTCCTCAAAGTCTTCCTATTTCGGGTCATGTCCTTAGTCAGCTGCTACTACTCTATGCCACAAATATCCACTTCACTCTTTAAAATGTAACACTAATTCATAGCACTACCTCCTGTGACACACATTATGTTTTTATAGTCCCAACAGTCATCATTCACAACCTTTGCTTAAAATGGGTATCTCCAAATCTTTGACGAACCAAACCACTTCTGTTATAGCCTACCACTATATTGCCTGTAAACTTATATTTCTAAACCATAAGAATAAAAGCCATAAACAACACCTTCATTCATAGTTCCTTGACTTAGCTATCAAGGACATCATTTGTTATCTCACTAGTCCTACCTAGTAACTCAACGTTACTACTAAACACACCACATGCAATAATCCTCAAGAAATAAAGTAACTCCATGGCACCCTGGGCGTACTTCTAAATTATATATATAACATCAAATATGATTATGAATTAAACAAACTTAAGCTCTTACATATACTATTCAAAGCTATTATATCACCTCTCTATAACTAGTACCATTAAAAAAGAAATCATCGCCTCTACTTTCAT
>NW_025867664.1:0-4472 GCF_002878395.1 Capsicum annuum
GTCGAATCCTTTTCAAGAAGGGGAGGATGATACGGGTACAACCGCGATGGTGGGTGAGTGCGAGAGTGAATTGACCCGAGACTTGGAGTGTACATGTGAATTGCAAAGAAAGGCCTAAATAGGCTCCAAAATCAGTCCATACAATGCACTACAAGGGAGCCCACTTGAAGATTTTGACTAGGGGGTCATTTTTGACATTTCACACTATTCTTGTAATACACTATAAATACAACCTTCTAGGGTTTCATTCATTAGATTTTAATGAATATGAATATTGTATAACATAGAAAGACAAAGTTCTCTTTCCTTGAGGCAAATCTGAAACTTGGAACTAGGTAACAACAAGAGGGTGGAATCACTTTTGTTGTTTGTTTGCTTAGAAACTTAGGTCTTGAGGTTCATGAGTCCCTCTTGGTCCAAGTAATAACTTGATGTTTCTATTCATTTGTCTTAGGGTCATTTCTCACTGTTAGGGTTCTTAGATTTGTGAATATTGTAGTCAAGTTACTATCTTTTGTATCTTGTTATTGCGGAATCCAAATCTAGTTGTTTTTATTGTCATATTGTTCATCACATTTTTGTTGTGTTTTGTGGCTGTTTTGGGTGTCAAATACACCTTTGTTTCTTATATTCTTGTTATATTTGTCAAATCCGAATGAGGTCTACATTTGGTTCACGATTTGTTGTGATTTGTAGACTATTTTTGAGGGTGTATTGGACTGTTTTATGGTTGTTTTGTGTTCCTCTTGTTTGTCCCGTATCATTACCCTTAAGAGTACTCCCATCTTCCCAGAAGAGATTTCCCTTTTTAGGAGGAATGTTGTCACACCATAGTGGGTTAGCATCTAGGCTATAGCTTCCAAGGCAAGGTATACCATCATTTTCACCACTAGGATCATTAGGAGTGTTTAAATCATCTTCAAACAAGATATTATACATAAAAAGAGTGTGATCTACCTCATGGACAGATTTGGAACAAGCAAGTTCCTCACTCTCTAAATGATCAATATCAAGTTTCAAGGATGTATCAAACACAATATTACCCCAAGAAGAGCTCTCGGGTTCATTCTCACTTTGTTGACCAACATTCTCAAATACTTCACTCACTTGAGTCCTATTAAGCACATCACACACATACTCAAGTGGTGGATAGTTTTCACAAGTAAGTTGATCAACACCTATTACATAAGACGATGTACTTCCATTCAACATATAGGCTTCAACACTAGGTGGACATAAATTGATCTCACAAGAGGAGTCAATTTTGTTATCAATAGGATCAACTAGTGTATCCACACTCACAATATGTACATCATCAACAAGAGGCAAGGAATCATTAGACTCATAAATAAGTAAGCTACTACTCACACTCAATGGATTACTAGCCATACAATTATCATTCACATGCATTAAAGTGTAAGAGTTAGCTATTTTACCTTGAAAATCTTGAGTAGACTCTTTCTTGCCGTGAGGTGAAGGTCCTCCATAAGCTTGGGCAGCAACTTCCTTTTGACATTGGTCGCCTTCGCTTGCCATGTTGGTACCTATACAAATGTCCATAGAAATAGAAGGATAACCAAAGTTAGCACGGTTTGGTGGTAATCCCCTCACTTCGCTCAACACAACCTCTCCTTTCTCCACTCTCGAATTACCACCTTTCACTCCCTTACTCCTCTCAATCTTTTGTCTCTCATAATAATTCGAATTGGAGTAGGTAGGAACTTCCTTTAGCGGACCGGGTAGAATGTACGTCTTGAGGCAATTTCCCCATTGGTCTCTCTTACAACATTAGGCCAATTTTTCATATTTGGAATTTATGTTGTGCAAACCAATCACGCCCAAGCTCATATGACCTTAGGTTATGGGAAAAACATCACACCACACCTCCTCATGGTAATTAAATTGGAAGAAGACAACTTTTACCCTCTCGGTAACCTTAAACCTGTCCAATAAGTATGGAACAAGTAAAGGCTCATGAAACAACCCCAAGAAGTCAACCATGGATGGACCGATGTAGTTACTGTAGTACCTATCATTTAATACAATGAGGCAGCCCGGTATCCCACAAATGGCCACCTTTCCAGAGTGTACACTCCTTCTTGGATCAATATTATAAAGCTTACGGTACCCCTCGATTTTGGAGATGCATACCCTCTTCTTCTCGTTGGACAACCTCCACTAGAGCTAGTATAACCATTCACACTACATTGACCTTGATAAGAAGTACTACAAGGTGGAGAATATAAATACTCACACTCCTCATGTGTACTCTCATCATATGTCTCATAAGTTTTGCAAATGAAAAGGTTATACCTAACACCAAATCTAGGTTTGGAGTAAGAAGTGTAAGACTCCTCACATGCCCCCAACATCATCATAAGATCCATTTTATCCCTCATTTTATCCCTCAAAAAAGTAACTTTCAAATCTGCCCAAGTTTCAGTCATGGCTATTTTCATAGACTCCGCTATCTCCCTCAAATTCGTAGCCATAAAACCCCTCACTACAACCATAGTCTCCCATGTTATAGTCACAATACTCCCCGGCTATCGAAGACATATTCCCTTTATATCACCTTTTGGACCTACAAAATGAACAAATAAGATTAGTAGTAAAAGCTTCTCACTAACACTTGTATTCACTCACCTTTGTGATTCTCATAATTGGAGTGGCGAATATTGAAAGTTTCTTATACTCTGGTAGTCAATAGGATGTCAATTCTACTTAGTGGCTGGAATAGATTCTTGTTTGATCGACTCAAGACACAAAAATAAAATATACTTATGAACTTGAAACAAAGACGTTACTACGAGTTAAAAATGAGAAAAACACAGAAATAACGAAGACACGAAGAAACGGATTCAATAATTAATCTACAACTAAGTAGGTGATTACTAGTTGTTAATTAATTCTAGAATCAAGACATGAAACTAATTAAACAATAAGATGAAACTAAAAATCTAAAATTTTGAGCTCAGAAATATTGCATGAACAGTAGCAGTGATGATGTGGCATCCACGTATTAGTTCGATTTTATCAAGTGGTTATTCTCAAATGTTCAAGTCTTGGACAAAAATTAATTTGGATTGGTGGAATTTGTTTTAGGAGGGAAAATACTTGGGGTCTTTTTCAATTTTCAAGACTTGACTTTTTCTTGTACTTCTCCTTAAAACATGGGTCCTTAAATCATGGAAAAGTGATTAAGAAGTGATATAAGTCTTTTGGTGGTTGGGGGTCTTTCAAGACTAACACTACATACACCTTTTTCCTTCACCTTTTAGGATCTAACATTCACTTTATGTTCTAACAATATATGAAGGAAGGTAAAGAACTTCAAGAACAACAACAACCACACCAAGAACAATAACAACTATCTTCAAGAACAACAACAATTCCAACGGCCAACTCCAATCCACAATAATAATATCTCCAACACTTGGCCAAGACAACTACAACTTCAACAAAATGGTTCTCAAGCCACCAAGTAACAATAATATCACGTGGTCAAGTTTAGAACATCAAGGAGAAACCATACGGCCAAAATAGTCCACCATAACAATGGTCAACAACAATGGGCCAAGTTTATGTTCACAACAACAACTTTCAACAAGTTCAAGCTCAAGTTTAGATCTAGACTCAAAGTGTTTACGGATAAGAAAACTAACACTAGAAATAACAAAACAAACAAGAACACTACTAGATCTAGTCACACAACAAATAAATCTCGGCCAAGACACAACAAGAACACAATTTTGGCCAAGAACACAAACACGAACAGATCGCTATTTTTCTAGAATTTTCAGTTTTTAACATTATTTTTTTTGAATTTTTCTAACAAGCAAGCCCAAGATATTGTAGGAACAAAATCAAGCCATGATTTGATACCAAATGATACGGGAAAGACAAAAGAAGGCTCAAAAACTACTCAAAACAGTCCACAAATCAACTAGAACCCGAGGACCCCTTTGAGAGCAACTTTCGGCCAACAATAACAACACAAGGATTACAATGACACAAGACGAAACAAGGCACGAATTCAACAAAAACACAAGGGAAATTGCATAGAAAATAAAGATAAATAGTGAGACCAAAATTATTACAAGATTAAGAACCAAGTGTATTTCAAAACCAACCCCTAATGAATGTAACAATCAAAACCACACTCTTACAATGACCACCAAGGGAATGAACTCACCTCAAGATCTACCATTTCCAAGCAAAGATCAATTTGGCTTTTCCAAGCCCTATGCTAAGGATGGCTTTTCCAAGCCCTACAACTAAGGGTGTTACACTCTCAAAAGAGAGAAAATATGTCTTTCAATTCTTCATCCTTCAAAATCCTCAAGGAAATGAGCTAAAATAACTTATTTATAGTGTAATACAAAAGAAGATAAAAAGACCACTTTTCTCTTAATGATAGGTGCAGCCATGGTGTGTAAATACACCATGTGTAATGTCCAAAATGCCCTTAA
>NW_025867665.1:0-3483 GCF_002878395.1 Capsicum annuum
CGGCCCACGGATAAAAGCTCCCTACCATACGAATGGAGGTATACTAATAGATTTCCTGCAAGTCTCGGTACATCTTGGTGGCACCAGGATGAATAGAATATCACGCCCCGTGCGCTTTAGCCATAATCCTCTATCTCAGATCATCAACATTCGGGACACACAATCTACCCTGCAATCTCAACACACCATCTCCCTCTTAGGAGAAAACCTCTACTTTTTGGTCCTTGACTGACTCCTTCAGTCTGACCAAACTAGCATCTAAGTATTGCTTTTTCTTTACTTCCGAAACCAAGGAGGATTCGGAACTACTCTGAATCCCTATTCTACCTTCAGCAGAGTCAAACAACCTAACCCCCAATTTATCCAAATGATGTACATCACGAGGCAACTCTTTCTTACATTCTACCACATGCAAAACACTACCCATGGAAACTCTACTTAGGGCATCCACTATAACATTGGCCTTGCCAGATGGTACAACACACTCATATCATAGTCCTTTAACAATTCTAACCATAATCTCTGCCTAAGATTCAATTCTCTCTGGGTAAACACATACTTCAGACTCTTATGATTAGTGAAAACATCAACATGGACACCATACAAATAGTGTCTCTAGATTTTCAAAGCAAACACAACAACAACCAACTCAAGGTCATGGGTGGGGTAATTTTTCTCATGGGATTTTAACTGTCTAGAAGCATAAGCTATCACCTTACCCTTCTGCATCAATATGCAACCCAACACAACTCTCGAAGCATCATAGTACACCACAAAACCATCAACACCATCAGGCAAAGTCAAAATAGGGGCTGAAGTGAGTCGAGTCTTCAACTCCTGAAAACTCTTCTCACAAGATTCGGACCACAAGAACTTCACTTTCTTTTGGGTCAACTGAGTCATAAGAGATGCTATAGAGGAGAAATCCTCAATAAAACGGTGGTAATAGCCAGCTAAACCCAAGAAACTTTGGATATCAATCGGAGAAATAGGTTTAGGCTAATTTCTAATAGCTTCGATCTTTTGGGGATCAATTCTAATACCCTCGGAAGAAATGATATGACCCAGAAAAGCAACTGACCTTAGCTAAAACTCACACATACTGAACTTGGTAAACAACTTGTGATCTCTAAGGGTTTGCAAGACAGTTCAGAGATGATCAGAATGTTCATCCTCACTATGAAAGTACACTAATATATCATCGATGAACACTATGACAAACATATTTAGATATGGTCTGAACACTCGATTCATGAGGTCCATGAAAGCTGTTGGGGCATTAGTTAACCCAAAAGACATAACAAGAAACTCAAAATGGCCATAACGAGTTTGAAAAGCAATTTTCGGGATGCGACACTCCCTAACTATCATAGAGCCTTGTCGCAGGTTCATAAACTTTTCCACCTTTGCCTCCCTCATCTCCAAAGGGAAAAACTTATCCAGGAATGCATCTTGGAACTCTTGACAAGTTGTAGGGACAACTCTTTTACCTCTACCATTCCTCTAAGAAACAACCCAGTCATAAGCAAGGTCTTTCAACCTATACGCAACTAATTCCACACTATGTTCCTCAAATATATGCATCACCTGAGTAATCTTCTGCACCTCCTCTAAAAATAACTGTGGATCCTCATCAGACTTGGACCCATAGAATTTTGAAGGATTCATCCGCATGAAGTCACGGATCCTGGCAGCATCTGAATCACCTCCCTACTACTGTGGAGCTGGGGCTAGGTTGGCTTAAACATTTGCAGTAACAGCTTAGGCCTGCGCCTGAAAGGCTGTCAGAAAATCAGTATGAGACATATTTTCATTCAATAGGTCAGCGGGTTGAGGTTGCTGACCATCATTATTTTTTCTCGCTCGACGTGGAGGCATATTTCTGAAAGAGGAGAGCACAAATTAATAACAGAGAGAGACACTTATGTATGATAGACTTCTGAAAGAAAGAAGCACATTTTTTCCTAAAACATCTTGTATCCTCTTGCTCATAGATATGGCGCACTATACACCAATGATCAAGACTCTACTTAATACGATTTGTCAGACTCCCTAGGACACCTTAAAACCTTAGGCTCTGATACCAAGTTTGTAATGCCTCAAAAAATGGGTCCTAGAGTGTCACACGATGCTTGAGGTTATGAGTCACCATAAGCTAACCCTTTGAACCATTTTCATTCAGTTCAACACAAATCAACAGGGTTTCCATAAATAACTCTCAAATATCAACAAAGTAATCATCATCCAAGAATAAAAGAATTTTAGAAAGATAACAAAATACAACTTATTAGTCAACTCCCAATATCTATACTAGTCTGACAAGCCTCTAAGAAAATCAGTAAAACCAGTGAGCCATTGAGACATGCCCCAACTGACTCATACTCAGTTATCAAATATAAATAATTCTGTGAAACCAACATCAGACATCACGTCCTTAGAACATGAGGACTCACCACAATAGAAGATGTAGAATAACGTGCCTAAAGAATCACTATCAAACCTGGAACTGAGCACCTAAACCCACATTCCGAGAAAATACAGCCAACATCCGAAGATGTGGGTCAGTACAATGGAAAGGAACCTAGTATATGGGGGTGTATGCAGTTGTATAAATATCATCATCATAAATATTTATAAGAAATATGCAGGATGTATGAAAGACTCACATAGCCTAAAAGAAATCATCATAATCATGAGAGGATGAAATAAGTACAATAACATATATGAGTCAGCATATAATTTGTCAATCACTTTCAGTTCATCAAGAATATCCATTCTTATAATGTAAATATCATTTAAATTTTTCAAAAGAATAACTTTCAAAATTCCGCTTTCAAATCACTTTACCATTCACCATAGACATAAGGAAACACACACACACTAGGAGATCCTATAACCGACATAAACCATGTGCGTAATTGGAGTCCAACGTACAACCCATGTTGGGGAGAGCCGTCCTATCCTTGCCATCGGAGTAGGACTATCGATATCAAATCCACACAAACTAGTGATCACTATCTAAATCAGCCTCAGGCTCACTCCTATGGGGGCACGTAGTTCTAGGGAAGTAAGGTCGCTTTATACCTCCCACTCGGTGCTAAAGATTTCTCCCAGACTTAGCTCAGACATTTCAAAGACAATCCACAACAAAATAATTTCAGTAATATATAAATATACATCAGGAGCCATCATGCTTCCCATCTATCAAAATTAACCACGTTGTGGATTTCTTTCACACTCGAGTTCAAAACAACTCCATTAAGACCAAAAGGTCAAATCATTCAAAATATCTCAAATATTCAATATCAACATATTTATAACACATATTTTCTAAAAAAACACAATTTCCAATGGGGATTCATGACCCAAATATCAAAATCATGATAAAAATCGTTCAAGATTCATGCTTTATATCTCCACAAATGTAAATTTATCTTTCAAAATCATAAACATCAAGATTTCATAATAACCATCATAAGATAT
>NW_025867666.1:0-1132 GCF_002878395.1 Capsicum annuum
ATTAAACATTAATTTATGTAAATATGTTGCTTTCTTTCCCTCTATTATAAGGGATACAACATCAATTCTTATAGCGTTGTCGTTCCTTCAATAATGGTAATATATCCTTTTTGTTGTGCAGCTAGCTCTTTACTTTGAGTAGGTTTGGTATTTAATAAGGTTTATAAGGTGTGTATGTTGTCAATGTATTTACGAGACTTGGTAATACAGAAATCGTATATATATGGATTTATTTGATTAATTTATTAATTATGATTTATTTGATAAAACTAGATTTAGATATTTTCCAAAATATTATTTAAATGAATAACGTACAAAAATATGCAGAATTAAAACAAATAATATTTGAAAAACGTAAAGAATTAAAAATAAGGATAGAAAGACAACAATATAATATAATTGCCGGAGTTAGTAAAAACTCAATAAATGCACAAAAAAAAATATCAAATTTAGAATCAACAATAGATAGTCTAGAATATACATATCAACATAATCTATTAACAATTAAATAAAAAATGAACAAAGAAGAATTTACAATAGATAAAAAAAATATGAAAACCATGAAGGATTAAAAATCTATATGTATTAACTACAAAACACAAAATAACAGGAAAAAATAAAATTAATAAAATACAAATAGAAAGTTCTTTTGAATAATTCGTAAAAACAATTGATAATAATGATTATAGTTACAAAAATATAGACATAGAAGAAGATTTAGAAATAATAAATGATAGAACAAGTACAACAAAAAGAATAGCTTATGAAAAAACAGAATCATCAAGTTCATAAAAAAGAACAAGTTATGAAACAAGTTCAATAGTTAATTTAAACAATTATTACATAACAGGAACAATAAATGAAAAGAAATATTTAATACTCTTAAATATAGAACAAGAAGAAAATTATACAGCAAAATATCTAGTAAAAAATGAGGAAATAAGATCTGATAATAATATATGCTCAGATCTACTAAGAAGCTTAATAAACACTAAAAATATAGCAGAAAAAGAAACAACAATAGGAGTTAGAAAAATGAAATAGAATTTGAAATAAAGGAAGGAATGCAAAAAACAGACATAATATTAGGAATTAAATGGTTAGAACAAGTAAAACTATACAATATAGAACA
>NW_025867667.1:0-5141 GCF_002878395.1 Capsicum annuum
AACCCGAGAGTCCTTAAGTCTTCAAGGCTCCAAGCAATCTTCCACACTTGGGTTTGATCAATAGTAGGCTAAAAATGTCCCCTCCAAGTATGATCCCATGCCCTCCATGCGACCAAAGCTTGATTCTTTACATAGTGACTTTGAATGATGTCGTCAAAAGCTAAGGTGGTCATTATACTTGCATCATCCCCCTCTTCTTAAAAAGGATTCGACCAGTCTTTAAGGCTCCAAGCAATCTTCAAGGTTTGATCAATGGTAGGCTAAAAATGTCCCCTCCAAGTATGATCCCATGCCCTCCATGCGACCAAAGCTTGATTTTTCACATAGTGACTTTGAATGATGTCATAAAAAATGAAGGTAGCTATTATTCTTGTATCATCCTCCTCTTCTTAAAAAGGATTCGACCTCTAATCCAAACCTTGCAAAATTGAAGAGAGGGAAAACAAATACAAACTCTTCATGGCATGAGGGTTAGGTTCAGCACAATAAATCATCTCAACATGACAAGGTTGCACATATTTGCAATATAACTAAGGATCCTTTAAATTAAATATAAAAATCTCAATGAAAGGTGCACAAAGGATTTGGTTACGGGAATCACCAAGAGATAAAGAAACTACATATGTCCTAATGGCATTAAATAATCCACAAGGTAGAACTTCCTTCATCTTATGAGCCATAAGACACCATTGCTTCTTTATCTCGTCAAAAGACCACACCAAGGGGGGTGTTTTGATTGGTTCTAAAGTCCATAAAATCCATATAGCATTATCACACACACACATGGACAGACCAACAAACTTCCTACCTCGACATAAAACAAATCCAAAACTAGCATGGACATCATCATAGGCAAAGAGGTACTATAGGAAAGAATCACATGCAAAGGAATTCACAGGTGAAGAATAAGTATTTAAACACATACACGTTCTTTCCTTCAAACAACTAGACAACTTGGCTTCCACAATTTGGAATTCATGCAATTTAGGTACAAGTGTGTCAAACAAGGATGCACATTTAGAAACATTACCCCAAGGAGTTAATGACACATTTGTCCTCGGGTTTTCAAGAAGGACTACACATTCCTTATCCATAAGAGTACTCTCGTCTTTCAAAGAGAGATTTCCATCTTTAGGAGGAATGTTGTCACACCATAGTGAGTTAGCATATCGGCTACAGCTTCCAAGGCAAGCTATACCTTTATTTTCACCACTAGGCTCATTAGGAGTGTTTATATCATCTTCAAATAAGACATTATACCTATAGAGAGCATGATCTATTTTACAGGTAGATTCGGAACAAACACATTCAGCACTCTCTAAAAGCTTAATATCACATTTAAAAGAGATTTTAAGTACAAGATTATCCCAAGAATAGCTCTCGGGTTCACTCCCTTTTTGTTGACCAATTTTTTCAAATACTTCACTCATTTGATTTCGCTTAATCACTTCACACACATACTCAAGTGGTGGAAAATTTTCACAAATAGGTTGATCAACACCAATTACACAAGACAATGTACTTTCATTCAACATATATGCTTCAACACTAGGTGGATATAAATCGATCTTACAAGAAGAGTCAATTTGGTCATCAATAGGATCAACTAGTGTATCCACACTCACAATATGTACATCATTAACAAAAGGCAAAGAATTATTAGACTCACAAGTAAGTAATCTACTACTCACACTCAATAGGCTACTTGCCACACAATTATCATTCACATGCCCAAAAGTGTAAGATTTAGCTATTTTACCTTGAAGTTCTTGAGTTGACTCTCCTTTGCCGTGTTGTGAAGGTCCTCCATAAGCTTGGATAGCAACTTCACTTTGGCATTGATCTCCATTACTTACTATGTCGGTACCTACACAAATGTCCTTAAAAATAGGAAGACAAATAATGTTAGCTCGGTTTGGTGGCTATCCCCTCTCTTCACTCCACATAACCTCTCTTTTTTCCACTCTCAGATTATCAGTTTTCACACCCTTACTCCTCTCAATCTTTTTTCTCTCATAAGTATTCGTATTGGAGTAAGTATTCACTTATCTTTGCAGCTCGAGCAGTATGTATGTCATGAGGTGATTTACCCACCGGTCTCTTACAACGTTAGCCAATTATGCACATTTGAAACTCTATGTTGTGCAAACAAATCGATACCTAAGCATACATGACCATATGTCAATGGAATAATATCACACCACACCTCCTCATGGTACTCAAATTGGGAGAAGACAACTTTGACCTTCTCGGTAACCTTAAACCCGTCCAAGAAGTATGGAACGAGTAAAGTCTCGCAAATCAACCCCAAGTAGTCAACCATGGATGGAAAGATGTAGTTTCTATAGTACCTAACATTTAACACAACGAGGCAGCCCGATATCCCATAAATCATCACCTTTCCGGAGTGTACACTCCTTCTTGGATTAACATTATAAAGGACATGAGTACCCATCGATTTTGAAGATGCATTCCCTCTTCTTCTCATTGAACAACCTCCACTTGAGCTAGTATAACCATTCATACTATATCGATCTTGATAAGAAGTACTACAAGGTGGAGAATATGAATCTTCACACTCTTCACGTGTACTCTCATCGTAGCTCTCATAAGCTTTGCAAACAAAAGGGTTATACCTAACACCAAATCTAGGTTTGGAGTGAGAAGTGTATGCTCCTCACATTCCCCAACGTCATCATAAGATCCATCACGAGGTTCTACATCATCTCCAAAGTCACCATAAGCACTAGGTACTTCATTCACCTCATTTTCTCCCTCAAAATAGTAACTTTCAAATCTGCCCAAGTTTTGATCATGGCTATTTTCATAGCTTCCACAATCTTCATTAACTTCGTAGCCATAAAACCCCTCACTACAATCATAGTCTCCCATGTTGTAGTCACAATAATCCCCGGCTATCAAAGACATATTCCCCTTATATCACCTTTTGAACCTACAAAATGAACAAACAAGATTAGTAGTAAAAGCTCCTCACCAACACTCGTATTCACTCACTTTTGTGATCCTTACAATTGGAGCGGCAAATATTGAAAGTTGCTTATATTCTGGTAGTCAATAAGATGTCAATTCTACTTGGCGGCCGGAATGGATTCTTGCTTGATCGACTCAAGAAACAAAACAAAATTTACTTACGAACTTGAAACAAAGAAGTTACTAAAAGTTAAAAATGGGAAAAACACACAAATAACGAAGAAACGGATTCAATAATTAATCTACAACTAAGTAGGTGATTACTAGTTATTAATTAATTCTAGAATCAAGACATGAAACTAATGAAACAATAAGATGAAACTAAGAATCTAAAAATTGAGCTCGAAAATATTGCGTGAACAGTAGCAGTAATGATGTGGCAGCCACGTATTGGTTCGGTTTTATCAAGTGGTTATTCTTAAAGGTTCAAGTCTAGGTCAAAAATTAATTTAGATTGGTGGAATTTATTTTAGGAGGAAAAATAAGCCTTGAACCCTTTTTTTCAAGTTTGAAATTTCAAGACTTGACTTTTGTAGTATTTTTCCTTAAAACGTGGACTCTTGTTTCATGGGAAAGTGGTTGAGAAGTGATGTAAAGTCTTTAGTGTATAGGAAAAGTCTTTGAATCACAAGTACTACACCTTGAAACTTGGATCTATGTCTTGCAAGACTAATACAATACACACTCTTTTTCTTCAACTTCTAAGATCAATAACCACTTTTTTTTAATAATATATGGAGATGGTGAAGAATACCAAGAACACAAACTTTGAGTCTTGAAGTTCTAAGGTTCAAGTTGGACCTCCCAAACAACAACAACAATTTCCCAAGATTAAATTCCACAACACAATCTCCACAATACACGTTCAAAACTTGAACCAATAACACATCACACGTTCAAGTCTCGAACCCGCAACTACAATCGGCCACACTTTGTTCACATTAAAAACATCAACATTTCAAGCTCAAATCTAAGATATAGACTCAACGTGTTAGTGAGGAACAAAACTAACACTTAGAGACAACAAAAACAAGTAAAATATAGGCCAATGCACAACAAAAACACAATTTTTGGCCAAGAACACAAAATGGACAGATTGCTATTTTTCTAGAATTTTCAGATTTCAACTTTTTTTTAACAATTTTTTCAAGTGAGCTAGCCCAAGATTTTTTTTTTCAACTAACAAGCCCAAGATTGATCTTGTGGGAACAAGATCAAGCCATGCTCTGATACCAAATGATACGGGAATGACAATGGAAACACAAAATCACACTCCAAATCAGTCCACTAATCTTAAGAATTCAAGGACCAAGATGGAGACCACACTCGGATTCGCTACCAATAACAAGAATACAAGATACAAGGGTGTATTTCAACACCAAAACCACTATAAAACCTGATGAATAATATCAACAATAATAACACAAGTTTTGGATTCAATAAATGACCCAAAATAGTCCACTACACAACATAACAACAACAAAAATAAAGGATAGATAGTGAGACCAAGATTATTACAAGATTAAGAACTAAAGAGTGTATTAAAATCAAAAACCCCTAATGAATGTAATAATCAAAACCACACTCTTACGGTGACCGCCAAGGGAATCAACTTACCTCAAGATCCACCGTTTCCAAGCAAAGAACAATGTTAGCTTTTCCAAGCTTGGCCACCCTTGGTCATTAAGGGTAATGTGGTCTTTTTGTCTACTTTTGTAATATACTATGAGTACTGTATTTAGGTCTTTTCTCTTTAGTTTATGAAAGATGAAATATTGAAACACTTAAAATCCTCTCTTGAGAGTAGACCAACTTAGTATAGTTCTAGTATAGGGCTTGGAAAAGCTAACATTGTTCTTTGCTTGGAAACGGTGGATCTTGAGGTGAGTTGATTCCCTTGGTGGTCACCGTAAGAGTGTGGTTTTGATTATTACATTCATTAGGGGTTTTTGAGTTTAATACACTCTTTAGTTCTTAATCTTGTAATAATCTTGGTCTCACTATCTATCCTTTACTTTTGTTGTTGTTATGTTGTGTAGTGGACTATTTTGGGTCATTTATTGAATCCGAAACTTGTGTTATTGTTGTTGATATTATTCATCATGTTTTATAGCGGTTTTGGTGTTGAAATACACCCTTGTATCTTGTAT
>NW_025867668.1:0-1096 GCF_002878395.1 Capsicum annuum
TCTTTGAAGAGGAGAATTCATTGAATTTATTGTTTGTATTGTAGAATTTATGATTTTTGATTCCTTTACTGAATTTTACATGTCTTAATCAAGATACATGAACGACTTATTTTTTGTATTTTTCGGCAAAGTGGAAGGAGATGGGTGGTGGTCAACTGGTGGTTGTTGTTTTTCGATGGAAGTCGATTGAATCAGAACAATTGATTAATTTTTTTATCGTTGATTTTGTAGTTTAGGGGGCGGCACCAGAGTTGGTTCACCGGAACAATGAGCTCCGGTGATCGAGGAAGTATTTTTGGATATTGTTTGAACAATGAGCTGGTCGTTGATTACTTGTTGTTGGTTGAAGAAGATAGAAAATTGGGGGAGGGTTGAAGAAGATAGAAAATGTGGGGGTGGGGGGATGGGGATGTATTTTTTTAAATATATATATATATATACATATATATAAATATTTATATATATTTATTTACATTTTATATATATTTGAAAAATATTTTGCTTGCGTGGCTCCGACGTGGCATTGAAGTGGCACTGATGTATGGGCGAGTGTATCACACTCTTCGTTGTGAGAGTGGTATTCAGTTTTGAGGGGCGAAATTAATACACTTTAAAGATGTTAAGGTGGGTAAATAAACGGAAGTTAAGTTTAAGTGCTAAAGTGAATTTGGAGGACAAGTTCGGGGGGGGAAAGATGTCTTTTCTCTTTATAAATTTTAGAATTGAAATTAAAGTTGTGTTGGTCATACTGTTGTAATAAAGGTTCCATTTGGCTATAGATAGTATTCATTATATTTTAGAATACATTTTCACTTTATTTCAAAATACTTGTTTAGCCATAAATAAATTAAATACAACTTGAAATTATATTTGAGAATTTGAAAAATATCTCAAGAGATATTTTCACTAATTTTGATTACACTTTTTTCTTTATTATTTAAAAAAAAAATATTTTCATTAAATAACTTCACTTCATAAAATTTTATTTTTAAATTTATTTTCACTTTTTATATTTTTTTTTAGTTATACATTTGAATTTCTAAATATCAACACCAAAATACTGTAATACCCCAAAAAATTCAAACCAATATTAGAG
>NW_025867669.1:0-1784 GCF_002878395.1 Capsicum annuum
GGCCAAATTTCAGAATTGTCAAATTCAATTGAGGCTCCACGATGGTGCTGCGTCGCGCCAAGAGCCAATTTCCCAGTTGTCCCTTTTTGTACAGTTCCAATCGGATTCCAGTGGCTCACCGCGCTGCCACCATGTTACGGTAAAGCCCAAAATCGAAATTTTCATTGACGAATCTTAACTTCTTTCCCGGGGTAATTTGGTATTTTTCCATGACCTAGATTAGTCTTAAACACGTAATTAACCCCTAATTAACCTAGTTATATCATTATTCACCCAATTTTTCCCCAAATTAAATCGTTCTCTCTCAAAAGGTCTAAACCCTAGCTTCAAGAATCAAGAAGAAAGCTCAAGAAATCCTCCAATAACCTTCAAGAATTAATCTTCTCAGGTATGTTAGGATTTCATCTATTGGTTCCTTACACCCATAGAGTCCAAGAATCCATTTTTAAAACTACAAGCTTATTTATTTATGATTTACATTCTTGAAATTGGATTTTATTCAGATTCATGGCATTAACTGAGTTTTAATCCATGATTAAATCTTAAGTTCCATGAAATTAAAATATCATGTATATTGAATTATGTAATTCCGTGTTATAACCCTTGATTTAGGAGGTTTAGGTATTGTAGTTAAAATGTTTATTTGCTGTTCATGATTATATGCATTAAGTTGTGCTTCCCAAGTGTTTGATTGAATGTCCATGTGAACTAAATGGTGAAATCAAGACATGCTAGCATATCTACAAGCTTATGCCCTACAAGTGTTTGATAAAATGTTTCTATGAATGAATTATGAACAAGTGAACATTGTTATGCTTTATCAAGATCATGCTATGCTTTACTTTTCATGCTATCGAGTCCTGGGGGCATTCAATGCTCAAAAATCTAGTTGTTTACCTAGAGCTACAATAGTTACAAAATACTCCCAGTCAGGTCAAAAAATCATAGTACTTAATTAGTTAACAGAACTCATTAAGCTCAGTCTGTTACCACATCAGTAAAACTTAGTATCTGTCCAGTTCAATATAATAATCAGTGTCATTCAGATAGAAGTAGGACTCAGCACCGAATGAACCCAAGGATAGGGGCTCACCTGCCAATAGAGGGTGTGATCCATAGAAACAGTCCATGCATTCCAGAACTATGTAGCCAACATATGTTGAGACATCAATATGCCAGTTGAGGGTTGATAAGGTATTTTAACCTGCCAGTTGAGGGTACCACCATTCTCATTCAGGGCACCTGCCAGATGAGGGTGACTCTTCAATTGTCTGTACCCATGTCATGGTATTGACACCCTTCCAACTGTGGTTATAGGTTGTACCCTAGTTATCTTATTTGGGGCATGTCGGTTAGATGACTACCTCCCATAGTTTTAGTTTCAGTCTCAGTATAGAACTCAATTCAATTCTATAGAATCAGGACAATTAGACATAGTCAATCAATATCAATTATTTAGATATCAGTAATCTCATATATCAGTTACTCAGTTATCAAAACTCAGTACTCAGCTTCAAAAAGCCTTACGTATATGCACAGTATTGCATACTTAGTATTTTTACAGTAGTTCCAGTTAACCCTGTACTCTTATTCAATTACTTTATATCATTCAGTCAATTATTGTTCATGCATATGAACCATTTCATTCATCCTTAGCTCATCTAGCATGCCAGTATATTCCACGTATCGATGCATACTCTTTCTTTGCACTATGATATGTCATATCATAGGTTCGAATGCTTAGGTTCCTGACCATGTATAGACAGATTAAGTTAGCAGCATCA
>NW_025867670.1:0-1994 GCF_002878395.1 Capsicum annuum
CCCTTTCCCAAGAACAATAATCAAAGCTTTTACTCTCAAGAACACAAGGATTTCTTCAAGAATTATTCAATTAAGGTGTGTGGGGTTATGAACAAGGGTATCCTTTGACCCTTGTGCCTAAATTGCATAATTGTAAGATTCAAGTTACTTGATTTGAATTAGGGTTCTTACCCAAGTTTCTATATCCTCGATGCATATGATTATCATGATCTTTAAATCTTTGAATATGTCAAGAATTGTTTATGTTTATGTTTTAACTTACAAGATTTATATTATGCATGAGATTGCACTATCTTGCCTTGATATTGTTGAAGTATTTCAAGATTGTTATTGTGTTGATGTGAATATCAATGATTTAAACCATGAACTTTAAGTCCTAAGTTTAAGTGTTGAGATTTTAAGAAGATTATGTTCTTAAGTTTTCTTCGATAAGTTTATACCAAGATTTAACGCAAGAAGTGATTTTGATCCTAATCTAAGATATGGAATCCATATTTGTTAATCTTGAGTTTGAATTAAAGCAAAGAGAAGTGTAATTTTTTTTCATTATATAAACCCTTATGCTATTTTAAGTTGGGTTTCTAAAAGTATGAGAATATAAGTAAGATGGGAGTAGTATTTAGCAAGGTCACATGCCCCAAAACTACGTGCCACCGTAAGTTTAGGTACTACAGTGGGTTAAGTATAGTGATCACTCAAGTTAATGTTCTATTCTAATGGTAAGGGTAAAGTATATCTCCTCAACATAGGTAAGACAGTAGAATACATGATAGCTCACATGGTTTATATCGGTTAGAAGAACCTCCCACAAGAAATATTAAAAGTAAAGATTTTAGAAACTAAGTGTAAAGACTCACAGTTCTATTCAGATATTGTTTTGGATAAGTTATTATCGATGAGATTTTAGCTTTTGATTTACCTATGATCAAGGTGAGTCTTTTTACACTTAGCCTGTATAGTTTGAAAGAATACCCAACTTCAGTTCTATTTATTCTATATTTCTCGCAAAAGAAAGAATAAAAAGTAAAGCTTTTTAGAACTTAGTGTTATGACTCACAAAGTTTATCCTTATGCTTCATTACTAGTGTTTATGATTTTACAGCCTTTGTTTTATTCAAGCTCAAGGTTAGTCATACTTAACATGCATTATTTAAAAATCTATGATTATATTCTGTTATTATTTTACTTATGCATTCACCCCCACATACTTAGTATATTTCAAAAGTACTAACCCATATATATATGTCTATGTGATACATTATCTCATAATGTAGGTACCAGTTGTAGCCCACACATCATAATCAGACAGTGTGCAGCTTCCAGTCAGCAGGTGATGAGTCCCTTAAATTCAAGGGCTCGAGTCAATCATAGTTTAAGTAGCATCTTATGTTCTTTATTCAGGCGTATTGATTCAGGATAGCTGGGGTTCATGCCTCGGCTACCTATATTCAATATTAGTAGAGTCTTCATAGATAGTTAGTAGAGTTGATGTATTTGATTTCAATTTTGTTTTGTCTAACCAGAGTTGTAATGGTTTTAATAGTTTTGCTTTGAAGTTTTCAGATAAATACATTTCTTCTGCTTATTACTTCAAGTTTTATATATTTAAATTAGTTGCTCAAGCAATATACCAGTTCATGGGTTAGCTTGGGATCACTTGTGGTTCTAAGCATCGTTTGACGTCCAGGGGTAGTCTCGGTGCATTATAGAAGGGAAAAATTAGTCCCTGGTATGTGGGTTAGTATTAAATTTAGTGGAGAGTGGGGAATATTTCTTTTGAATTGGAGTTACCTTTAAGTTTGGGATTTAGTCATTCAGTTTTTTAGGTGTCGATATTGAAAAAGTGTGTGGGTGATCCTTCTTTGATTGTTCCTTTGGATTATGTTGGTATTCCAAATTTGTTGTCTTATGAGAAAGAACCGATTGAGATTTTGGATAGGCAATTCCATAGATTGAGGAATAAGGATGTGGCTTCTGTGAAAGTCCTTTGGAGA